>NC_056745.1:302106191-302296191 GCF_019279795.1 Protopterus annectens | reverse complement strand
TATGGGGCAGTACAGCCTCTGTGGTGTTTTCTTCATCCAGAAGCTGCTGGAAATACCCCTTCCATCTGCTATTTATGTCCTGTGAATTGGTGAGTAGATTGTTGCTGGCATCCCTTATGAAGGGTGTCTGACTACCTTCTTTATCCTTTTGTCTTTGCCTTGCAACCTGATATAGTTAATTTGTGCCCCCTACAGAATCACTTTCCAGAAGCTGGTAGAGTGCCTGCAATGCCCTATTCTTTGCTATTGCAACTCTTTTCTCAGCTTCTTTGCTAGTCAGCCAGTATTCCTTGCTAGCCTGGTCAGTCTTTTCTATCTCCCAGTTTTTCCTGCACTCCTTTCTTTTGATGACTTCCTGGACTTCTGCATTCCACCACCAGCTTTTCTTATATACCTTATTTCCTTATCTGGCTCAGCCACATATCTGTTATGTAGTCCTCACACATGCTGCTTCGAAACACTGCCATTCTTCAACTCCACCTATTTCCTCCATTTCTTGAGGTGCTAGGGACCCTGAGCAATTCCTTAAACTGTTGTGCTTTCTCTCCAGTCAACTTACAGGTCTTCAGCCTGGTCTCAAAGTCATCTCTGACCACTGCTTGCAACTGATTGTGGCAACCAGTGGTTTACACTGTGGTCCAACTGTTTCAGTGGGGATGACTTTGCAATCATTGATTCTACCCTAGTGGCCTTTCCTTACTAGGAGGAAGTCTACCTGAGTTGCATGTTGTCTACTCTTATATGTGATCTTGTGACTGACTGTCTTTCTGAACCATGTGTTAGCTATCATCAAGCCATTTGCCAGACAGAAGTCTAGAATGGTCTCTCCTTCTTTATTCCTGTTGCCCCACCCAAGTGGACCCAGGCAGTCATCATATCTTTTTCTGTCTATCCCGATATGTACATTCAAGTCACCCATTATCAACATCAATTCCTGTTGTCCTGCTTTATCTAGTAGGTCATACAACTGCTGTCTGAATGCACTTTTTTCCTCACTATCACAACCTTTTCCCTCTATCACAACCCTGCTGTGGGGCATAGGCTAAGATTGTGAATACTGCCCTATTGTTACACTGTAGTCTGATTGCCATGAGTCTGTCACTAATTCTGTTGAATCACTGCCATCTGAAGCCTCTCTCTCACCACAATTCCCACACCATTTCTAGTCTGTCCCCCTCCTGAGTAGTAGACTCTGGATACCAAGCCATTCATCCTGTCTCTTGGATACATAGGAAGTCCAGACTCCTCTGTATCATTATATAATCCACTTCCAAGCCGTCAGTGAACCTACATTAAGTGAAGCAATTCTTAGTTCGTGTTCTGCAGGTCAATTGTTTTTCACATCCAGCTTTCACTCAGCAGAGCTATCCCAGGTAATCCAGGCTGGGCAACTAGACACTGGCCTGCTAGTAGTTTATTAACCCAGGGCTGCTAGGTTGTATGCCGGGCACACACTGACCAATAGGGGCACATACATCCCACCCACCATTAGAATGGGTCACTGGCATAGGTTGGAGTAGGACAGGTCCTCAAACCACTTATCACCAGTAACTGCAAAAGCCCATTTTGGCAACATTAGTCAGCATGACAGAATCAACTAGAGCCATATTTTATATCGTTGAGTGGCTAGCCCTGCTACAGAATGCAGTCTGTAATCCATGTTCTCCCATCTTGAGGATACTGCTCACCACAGCAGATGCACAAAGCGATTGGTCTGTACAACTCTGCCCCCTATAGGGCACCAAGTAGAGCCTGTGCTGCTGCCCTCAGCTCCATTCATTTGTGAGTTTGTGAAGGAAACACTCAGCATGTTTTTCAGAGGTGAGAAGAACCCCCATAGAGACACAGGGAGAACATGCAAACTCCAAACAGGCATTGGTTGGAGGCCAGGATCTAACTTTTCACTTTGTGCATGAGGGGCAAAAAATTAACCATTATGCCAACTGGTCTTGAAGTCATGAAGGGTGCACATATATGCCTGTGTTTGTCTTCACGTATCTTGCTTCATTAATTTCCCTCTGGAATGCAAGTTTCTGTTTGAAGACTAACCTTCCTGGTGTGGTAGAGCTGGCATGTGTGCATGTAATATGATTACCCAATTTAAAACCATCTCTCTGATGTTGTAAAGATTTTCCTTTCGGGCTTACAGTTTATACAGTCTTCATGAATATGTGCACAGATCTTTCACTCAGCTTAGTCACTGTTGAGAGGTGAAGTGTAAATGTAAAATGTTTAGTGCCACTTTGCTCACATAAACAATTTCATGTAAACATTGCCATTAATACTGCTATTATCTTCTCAGATGCAACTGCCTTCATTCAGATAAATTGAAGTCAGTCTGAGTGCACATCCAGTGCACTTAGGACCATGGAAAGGCTCATAAACTCAGTAGAAATACGTTACGATGGTGTAGAGAGCCATTTCCAAGAACATGGCAAAGCTGCTTCCTCAACCTTTTCATTTATCAGTCAAGACAGTTCATAAGCATTGACATATTTATTTATTTATGTACTTAACAATTGTTTACCAGGAAAGTCTGACTGGGACAGACCCCATTTTCAGTGGAGGTCTAGGGAGAAACACTCCAGACGCACGTATTTGGAATGTGGGAGGGAACCTAAACACCCTGAGAAAACCCATGCGAGCATAGGGAGGACATGCACACTCCACACAGAAGGCACACCAGCTGAGAATTGAACCAGTGAACCTCTTGCTGTCGGGCAACAATGCTAACCATTGCACTACTACTCCGCCCAAGTTGAGAGCTATGGTTTCCATGTCATATTATTCTGTTTCCTGATATTCAAGAATATATGAAGGAGCATCCTCCCAGATTAGAATCAATGCTGCAGCCAGCTTGTGGTCTTCGTGGATACCTATTTTCATGGGGCTGAATTAGCAGTGGGTGGTGATCCATAATCAGTGCAAATTTATCTGCGTAAGTGCTGGTTAAGGCCAGGTTAGTTGGCCTTCTCTCTATGTGACCATAAGTGCATTCAGCTTTAGTCAATAACATTGAAACAAATGCTGTGGGTCCTGAGACTCTATGCCAGTTGGCTGCAACCCGTCTGATTCTAGCTTTACCTCTTCATTCAGACTCCCCTTCTCCCCAACCACCCCTCCCAGATATGTGAAGCTAATTATTTGTTCCACTATCTTCCCCTCTGTCTCAATTCTCACCTTCTTCTGATTTCCCCAAGTTGCTGCTATTAACACTGTCTTATCTGTGCTTAGTTTCATCCCACATGCCTTCAGTTTTGCATTCCATTCCCCAATCCTTTGCTGAAGTTCTAGCTCAGAGTCTGCCTGTAATGCCACATCATCTGCATACAGCAACTTTGTTGACCTCTTCCCTCCAAACTGTTTGCTAATGTAGTTCATCACCAGTATGAACAGCAGTGGGCTCAGAGCTAAACCCTAGTGCACAACCACTCCCACTGGGAACCCCTTTCTAAGGCTGAACACTGTTCATACTTTAGTCATTGGGTCCTTGTACATAGCCTACACTAATTCCAGCAATGTTTCTGGGACTTCAAACCATCGCAGTACTGCCCAAATCAGCTTTCTTGGGACCTTGTCATATGCTTTCTACAAAGTCTAGAAATGCCTAGTTGGACTCTTTCCTCATCTCTAGCTTCTTCTCAACTATCTGTTGCACTGCAAACATTAGGTCAATTGTGCTACATCCTGACCTGAATCTGAACTGCACATTTCCCATCTTATTTTCAACTATGCGTATCCATTTATCAAGCACCCTCTCCAGAACTTTCATGCAATGTGATAGGAGTTTGATGCCTCTGTACTGCCCACAGTTGTGGATGTCCCCTTTGTTTTTGTACACTGGCATGAGTATGCTTGTTCTCCAGTCACCTGGGATACACTTTCTCTCCACACTGCTATGAGTACCCTCAGGAGTCATTTCTCCCCTATCTCACCCAGCACCTTTATCATATCTGCTGTGACCTCAACTTTGACTGATGCTTTCTCTGACTTCATTTTCCTTAGTGCTATCCTTAATTATTCTAGCGTGGGCTCCTCTTCTTCAATCATTATAGGTTGTTTATGGGGCAGTACAGCCTCTGTGGTGTTTTCTTCATCCAGAAGCTGCTGGAAATACCCCTTCCATCTGCTATTTATGTCCTGTGAATTGGTGAGTAGATTGTTGCTGGCATCCCTTATGAAGGGTGTCTGACTACCTTCTTTATCCTTTTGTCTTTGCCTTGCAACCTGATATAGTTAATTTGTGCCCCCTACAGAATCACTTTCCAGAAGCTGGTAGAGTGCCTCCAATGCCCTATTCTTTGCTATTGCAACTCTTTTCTCAGCTTCTTTGCTAGTCAGCCAGTATTCCTTGCTAGCCTGGTCAGTCTTTTCTATCTCCCAGTTTTTCCTGCACTCCTTTCTTTTGATGACTTCCTGGACTTCTGCATTCCACCACCAGCTTTTCTTATATACCTTATTTCCTTATCTGGCTCAGCCACATATCTGTTATGTAGTCCTCACACATGCTGCTTCGAAACACTGCCATTCTTCAACTCCACCTATTTCCTCCATTTCTTGAGGTGCTAGGGACCCTGAGCAATTCCTTAAACTGTTGTGCTTTCTCTCCAGTCAACTTACAGGTCTTCAGCCTGGTCTCAAAGTCATCTCTGACCACTGCTTGCAACTGATTGTGGCAACCAGTGGTTTACACCGTGGTCCAACTGTTTCACTGGGGATGACTTTGCAATCATTGATTCTACCCTAGTGGCCTTTCCTTACTAGGAGGAAGTCTACCTGAGTTGCATGTTGTCTACTCTTATATGTGATCTTGTGACTGACTGTCTTTTTGAACCATGTGTTAGCTATCATCAAGCCATTTGCCAGACAGAAGTCTAGAATGGTCTCTCCTTCTTTATTCCTGTTGCCCCACCCAAGTGGACCCAGACAGTCATCATATCTTTTTCTGTCTATCCCGATATGTACATTCAAGTCACCCATTATCAACATCAATTCCTGTTGTCCTGCTTTATCTAGTAGGTCGTACAACTGCTGTCTGAATGCACTTTTTTCCTCACTATCACAACCTTTTCCCTCTATCACAACCCTGCTGTAGGGCATAGGCTAAGATTGCGAATACTGCCCTATTGTTACACTGTAGTCTGATTGCCATGAGTCTGTCACTAATTCTGTTGAATCACTGCCTTCTGAAGCCTCTCTCTCACCACAATTCCCACACCATTTCTAGTCTGTCCCCCTCCTGAGTAGTAGACTCTGGATACCAAGCCATTCATCCTGTCTCTTGGATACATAGGAAGTCCAGACTCCTCTGTATCATTATATAATCCACTTCCAAGCCGTCAGTGAACCTACATTAAGTGAAGCAATTCTTAGTTCGTGTTCTGCAGGTCGATTGTTTATCACATCCAGCTTTCACTCAGCAGAGCTATCCCAGGTAATCCAGGCTGGGCAACTAGACACTGGCCTGCTAGTAGTTTATTAACCCAGGGATGCTAGGCTGTATGCCGGGCACACACTGACCAATAGGGGCACATACATCCCACCCACCATTAGAATGGGTCACTGGCATAGGTTGGAGTAGGACAGGTCCTCAAACCACTTATCACCAGTAACTGCAAAAGCCCATTTTGGCAACATTAGTCAGCATGACAGAATCAACTAGAGCCATATTTTATATCGTTGAGTGGCTAGCCCTGCTACAGAATGCAGTCTGTAATCCATGTTCTCCCATCTTGAGGATACTGCTCACCACAGCAGATACACAAAGCGATTGGTCTGTACAACTCTGCCCCCTATAGGGCACCAAGTAGAGCCTGTGCTGCTGCCCTCAGCTCCATTCATTTGTGAGTTTGTGAAGGAAACACTCAGCATGTTTTTCAGAGGTGAGAAGAACCCCCATAGAGACACAGGGAGAACATGCAAACTCCAAACAGGCATTGGTTGGAGGCCAGGATCTAACTTTTCACTTTGTGCATGAGGGGCAAAAACATTGACCATTATGCCAACTGGTCTTGAAGTCATGAAGGGTGCACATTTATGCCTGTGTTTGTCTTCACGTATCTTGCTTCATTAATTTCCCTCTGGAATGCAAGTTTCTGTTTGAAGACTAACCTTCCTGGTGTGGTAGAGCTGGCATGTGTGCATGTAATATGATTACCCAATTTAAAACCATCTCTCTGATGTTGCAAAGATTTTCCTTTGGGGCTTACAGTTTATACAGTCTTCATGAATATGTGCACAGATCTTTCACTTAGCTTAGTCACTGTTGAGAGGTGAAGTGTAAATATAAAATGTTTAGTGCCACTTTGCTCACATAAACAATTTCATGTAAACATTGCCATTAATACTGCTATTATCTTCTCAGATGCCACTGCCTTCATTCAGATAAATTGAAGTCAGTCTGAGTGCACATCCAGTGCACTTAGGACCATGGAAAGGCTCATAAACTCAGTAGAAATACGTTACGATGGTGTAGAGAGCCATTTCCAAGAACATGGCAAAGCTGCTTCCTCAACCTTTTCATTTATCAGTCAAGACAGTTCATAAGCAAACAATTGTCTACCAGGAAAGTCTGACTGGGACAGACCCCATTTTCAGTGGAGGTCTAGGGAGAAACACTCCAGACGCACGTATTTGGAATGTGGGAGGGAACCTAAACACCCTGAGAAAACCCATGCGAGCATAGGGAGGACATGCACACTCCACACAGAAGGCACACCAGCTGAGAATTGAACCAGTGAACCTCTTGCTGTCGGGCAACAATGCTAACCATTGCACTACTACTCCGCCCAAGTTGAGAGCTATGGTTTCCATGTCATATTATTCTGTTTCCTGATATTCAAGAATATATGAAGGAGCATCCTCCCAGATTAGAATCAATGCTGCAGCCAGCTTGTGGTCTTCGTGGATACCTATTTTCATGGGGCTGAATTAGCAGTGGGTGGTGATCCATAATCAGTGCAAATTTATCTGCGTAAGTGCTGGTTAAGACCAGGTTAGTTGGCCTTCTCTCTATGTGACCATAAGTGCATTCAGCTTTAGTCAATAACATTGAAACAAATGCTGTGGGTCTCTCAATACCATCCTGGAGTTAATGCAATACTAAAGCACCAATTCCATGAGATGAGTGTTTTTCTGTCAAGTCATTCTCAAATCTTTGAGGACTGTAGTCAGAAAATAATGACAGGTATTTGAGATTCAGACTTCATACCATTCAGAAAATGCATGCTAATGTAAAACCTGTTATTCTATCAACTTTCTAAGTTTGTAAGAGCAATATTTAAAAATTGTCCCTATTTTTGGGCCTTTCCCCCCATTATTTATGGCTTTGTGCAGATTTCTTGCTATAAGAGGTTGAGTGCTATGGCTTCCCCAGGTCAACACTTGCAAGAAAGAATAGGATAACAAAATCAGGGGGTAAAAATAACAAGTATAAATGCTGTATAACATTAAAAATCAGGCAGTAAAAATGCCAGTCATGAACACTGTACAATATCAACTTACCTTTAGAAACAAAGATACTTCAGACAAAATAGATTACAGAACACTGATTGTGAACTAATTATTTAAAGCTGTACACTTGTACATTTTAGATATCCAAATGTTTTGTTTTTTTTAACTCTGATCAGTAGTCCATGATGGAAACATTGCAATGACTAGCATTGCATGGCTTAATGGTTAAGGTGTTTGTCTTACAAACACAATGTTCAGGGTTTGAATCTCACAAGGGATAATCAGCTAGGTTTAAAATGGCTCACAAGGGCAGTTAGCCCAATACTGATCTATAAACCTATGTCTTAAAATTTTAGCATTTCATGGCTTAATGGTTAAGGTGTTTGTCTTACAAACACAAGGTTCAGGGTTTGAATCTCATAAGGGATAATCGGCTAGGTTTAAAATGGCTCACAAGGGCAGTTAGCCTAATACTAATCTATAAATGAAGTTCATGGAACTACAAGCAACCAATCAACAACAGACTTGTAAGGAAACAGCAATAGTCAGAGTCAAAGTTTAGAGATCTTCATTAATTGTAATGAGACGCTAGGGAGTACTGACACTTCCTTATTCAAATCACCAGTGTCTGAGTCACATGCTATACTCTCTAAATCTGTGTGTAGTATTTAAGGAGATTAACCTACATAATTATTTTTGAATTCCTTATCCAGGCATTTCATATTGGCAACTGGATATGTGTTATAAAAACTTGGCCAGGTGTCAACACACATTTTTAGGAATACATTGAAGTACCTATTGAATTGCTTGTTGCCAAATCACAGGTACAGACACCAGTCTGAAAATCAATTTGTTATACTGGAAAAAACTTTGATACATATTAATTGACAAATTTCTTAAAGACTCCTCAGTTGCCATTTGTATGCATGCCTGTATCAGATGTATCTTTTTGGAGTGCTCTCTTCAACAGGTGAAAGGAAACACTGTACAGTCCCTATCAGAGGAGTAATAGTAACACTGAAATCTCCATTGACAAAAACATGGCTCCATAACTACAGTGTGGCTGTTATGTGATTGACACAATTAAGTGCAATCACACAAATGGGCATGTACAAAATATAAAGGACTTCTGAAAGTCCTACAAATTATAACAAAAAATGTCCACACCTTATTTGGAGCCTACAATCCTGCTAGATATCCATACAAACTTCAAGATACTAAATAAGATACCTTAAAGATACCTTACAGAAAGAATGCAAGGCCTAAACAACATGTCCTATATGGACCAACTCAAAACCCTGTCACTATACTCAGTATTGAACAGACTGCTAAGGGGTAACTTGTGTCTGGCATACAAGAGATCCACTGACCCAGTACTGATTACTGATGGATTTACTGCACATTTGAAATTCAAATGGCATCAGAAATACTTGGTCTAGGGATATAAACCTCATCTGCAATATCAACAGAATGATTTAAGGGACAGGTATATCTCACAGAGGATACTGCTGTTCTGGAACAAACTTCCCACCCATTTAGTGCTCCAATGTCCTTGGCAAAGACTAGTTTAGCATCTGCTACTAATTATGACAAGTTTTCATTAATGCAAGTTTGTTCTGCCCTTGGCTGCTATCTGCAGCTTTTTAATAGTGTCATTTCAAGCTCAGTTATGTCATTGTCCTTCTACCACATAATGCTGTCCCTCCAGTATTACATCCACTTTCAGCTTCTACATTTGCCCTCATATGCCCCAGGCAGTTATTCTGTGCAAGGAGACACTTTGTTACCTATAAAGGTCTTCAGCAACACTTCAGGCATATGAGAATGCAGTACCCACTCTGTAATCTGTGTGTCTTTTAATAAGTATATAATAAACCAACCCTGCTAGTTACAAATAATGTTGCTCCTACACTCAGTAAATCATTCATTATAATGACTTAAATGGCAGTAAAACTGAAGCACATTGTTTACAATCTGTCTGTCAATCTTTTTATGTCAAAGTTAACAAGTAATATTCACATTCTTTTGAAAGAGACCACAGCAGCAAGATAATTCATGTGGATTTTAATTAATTCTGACAACCTACAGCTAGCTGTCAAAAATCTGGTAAAATACCTAAAGCTTGACTATGTGTTAACTATTTAGCTTTAGAATAATAGAAAATGAAACCACAAAAGTATTGATTTTTCTCTCCTTCTCTGTCTATTTATCTATTTGTTTTAATATGTTCTGATTTCCTCAAACTGTGTATTTTTGAAGCAGAACAGATCATAAATTTCTATAATGTTCAAAGTTTTTTTTCTTTTCAAGTCTTGAAATACACAAAGTTTCATATATATAAATGTAAATGTAAATCTACTTGTGTAGCTTGAGGCCAGTGTCCTTTTGTAAGCTTACTTCTGCTCATATTTTATTTTTTTTTATTTTATTTCTGGTGACTATACCTTTAGAAACTTTATATCCTTGTCTCTCTAGCTAGCTTTTCACTATCTTTTTCTGATTGTTTCTATGACTTCATCTTGACCAGGGTGCTAGCCCCGCAATGTTCTCCCTCGCTACCCTCGGGCTTACTTCACTCCCCTACCCTACCCCATTCCTACCCACCCCATTACAATTACCTTTATACCTACCTATCCCTCCCCTTCCTGTCCCATTAGCCACTACAATTCCACTTCCTGCCTATTGCCACAACCACCTTACTAATCTGTCAATCTTGTCAACACCACTTCCTCTATACCACTGTCTCTACCTACTCTATCTGACCATATTTTATTCCAACACGTATTATATTCTAATATCTTCTATACTACTCCTTATTCTCTCTATCTCCACCTCTTACCATTCCAATCTCTCTGACCCACTCATATGTTCACCAACTTCTCACTCATACAACATATATCCAACTACTTCATCTTTTACAATCTCCCCTAATCTCTTTACTACTTCTACCTCAAGTCTATATAAACTATCCATAATACAGGTTTTTAAACCTTCCCACAAAGCTAAGTCAAAACTATACAAACTCCATCTAGCATCTACTACACACTCTCTCCTCACTAAAAACCTAGTTTGTTTTTGGAGATATCCATCCCAACCCTGGCTCCTCTTCTCTCCCCAAAACTACCTCTACACTACCCCAATCTTACTCCTCTAACACTCACCAACCTCAGTCACAACTATCATCTCCATCCAAATACTTATCTATTTACTCCTTGAATATTCACAGTCTAGCAAATAAAGTCACTAAGCTACACTCATGGATAGCTCTCAATACCCCTCACATCCTCTCCCTATCTGAAACCTGTCTCAAGCCACAAATCTCAAATAGTGAAATACTCCCATCAGGTTATAATATCTTCCGATCTGATAGACCTGTAAAAAAGGTGGTGATGTGGCCATCCTCTACTCAAACTACCTTAACCTCTCACCGTACCCTTCCCCAATTCCTGACTTCCTCCCAGCTGAAATCATCATCCTTAACTGTCATCTGAATACCGACAAAAAACTTACAATTGCCTCTATCTACCCTCCTCCTGGTAACAATCTGCCCATTCTTGAAAACATCCTATCCTTGTTCTCCCACAACATACCATATGAGACACTTATCCTTGGTGATGTCAACATTGATTGGTCCAAACTCACAACTGACTCCCACCAACTCAGTATCCACCTACACGGCTTCCACCAACTTATAACATCTCCCACTCGCTTCCATAAAAATTCCACTTCCAACTCCATTATAGACTGGATCCTTACCAATTCCCCCCACCAATACCACAATCCCACCAACTTACCTGACTCCCTCAGTGATCATCTCCCTACCACCATTTTAAGACACTACTCCCATATTCCTAAACCCCACCTTATCAAAGACTGTCGAAAACTATCGACTTTCAATTCATCCCAATTTAACTCCATTCTCCACAACATAGATTGGTCCATCCTAAAACACCTCCTGCTAAATGATGCTGTAAGCACTTTCAATAGCATCTTCAGGAATACTCTAAACTCCTTAGCTCCCTCTAGGAAGATCAGAGTAAAATCAAACCATGCTCCCTGGCTCTCCAAAGAGACTAGGTCCCTTATGAAACAAAGAGATTGTGCTTCGAAAACCTGGACTAAAACTAACCAACCACCTTTTCTTCAAAAATACAGGCAACTGAGGAACCTTGCAAAAAACATACAACTAATGACAAAAAGTTATACTATAGCTCTGCTCAGCTTAACAACAAATCCAATCCTCGAAAGTTTTGGTCAACTCTCAACAACATCTTCCATCCTGGAAAGCCCTCTAATCCCTCCCCATACCCTAACTCTTTGTCTCAGGAAACAGCTACCCTCCTGAATAAGCACTTTATCTCTTCCATCCAAAATCTGGTAACCTCTAAGCCAAACTCTACTTTGACACCCACCCCTCCAAGTCCCACTAACATAACTTTGTTTTCTTTTGAGCCATTTCCCATTATTTACATCAGATCTCTACTACTCAAGCTAAAACCTTGCTCTCCTTCCTCTGACAATCTATCTCCTACATTCCTCAAACTTGCTGCTGACTCAATTGCCTATCCTATATCTATACTAATTAATCAATCTATTTTGGAATCAACTGTCCTCACCCTTTGGAAATATTTCTTCACTGTCCCTCTTCATAAAGGTGAAAACTCCACTGACTCCTCAAACTACCAACCCACTGCCATTCTGTCCCCCCTCTCCAAGATATTAGAAAAATGTATTCACTCACAGTTTCACAATCACCTCCTCACACACCACTTACTTACCCCTACCCAACATGGATTTCGTCCTCACCACAGCACCACCACTGCCCTCCTCTCCTTCACTCATATCATTGCAGAGGCCCTAGACAACAATAAACTCATTTCCTGTCTCTTCCTAGATCTCTCCAAAACCTGCGATACTGTCTCTCATCCTCTACTACTATCCAAACTTGCAAATCTCCACCTATCCCCCTCCGCACTTGCCTGGTTTGATAGTTACCTATCTGACAGGGAACAATCTGTCAAATGGCTCTCATCCTCCTCACCTTTCCTTTCCATCTCCACTGGTGTTCCCCAATGCTCCATCTTGGGATCCCTTTTGTTTAACATCTTCACCAATGATCTTTACACCTCATGCAAAGAATCCTCCCTTATTCAGTATGCCAATGACTCCACATTTATATCCATCTCAAATAACATTCCCGAACTACACTCTCTGACCCAACAGGCCCTACTATCCACTGAACAATGGCTCTCTCACAACCTATTGATCCTAAATCCCAAAAAGACCAAACTCCTACTTTTCCTTCCCCGTTCTCTTTCTCATCACAAAACCTTCTTTTTATTACATATTCTAACAATACAACTATCCAACCTGATACCCACACAAAACTCCTAGGGGTCATTATTGATGACAAACTAAAGTTCAACCTACACATACTCCAGTGTATAAAAAAAACAAACCAGAAACTAGGTCTACTATATCAGAACAAAAAATTCCTAACCCCTAAATCTAGACTTACCCTGGGCCAGGCACTCCTCCTCCCCTCCCTCTTATATGCTGCCCCAGTTCTTAGCAATATCCAGGCCTCCACTCTAAACAAACTCCAACAGACTTACCATAAAATAGCCAGATTCATTACTAACTCCCCATACGACTCACACCACTGCATTTCTTTAAACTCTCTTCAATGGCTTGAACTTCCCCAATTTCTGCTATCTTATCAATTTCATATGCTACACTATATTCTTTATAAACCCTCCTTCTGTCCATATCTATCTTTCTTAGTCTCTATTTACATCCTATCCCAGACCCTCCATACGTCTAACCAACTTGATAGCTACCACCCAAAAAGGTCAGTAGGCAAACTACTCTACAAACAATCCCTTGCCCATGCTTGGAACAAACTTCCCCTTGACTTACATTCAATCTCCCACACCTCACACTTTAAAAATGAACTAAAAGCTTATTTTCTCAATTCCAAAACCTGCCCTTGCCATGACCCTACCTAGTCTTCCTTCCTTTTATGTACCCTCAAAAGGACCATACTTAGTACCTCATTACACCTCTCTCTCCAATGTGTCTACTATGCATTTGCATAATTTTATACAAACAAAAATTTTTATTGTTGACCTATTGAACTATATCAATGTAAAATTATTACTTAGCTTCTTTTTAATGCAACTTTAACTTTATGCATGTAACCCAACATATGTGAGTCTTTTTGCTATAACTGCTATTATGTCAATATTGTTTAAAATTGTACTTGTTTAAAATGTACTACTGGAGCTTTTCTCCACTGAAAATGGGCCACAAGCCCAGTTGGACAAACCCGGTTAACAAATGTCAATAAATAAATAAATAAATAACTTGATATGAGTTCAAACTAATTTAATCACTTTCTCACCTTCATCATCAACATTCTTAAACAATAAAACATTTATTTCTAGTTGAGATCCTTTTACCATCAATCCCAGTACATGTGTGCCATACCAGGACATCAAACAATCTCTTTTGACTTTATTTATATATTTACTATTTCTTCATCTTGTCTGCTATTATTCAATTAGACAGCATATCCCAGCAATGTTTATGAATCATTCAATGTGAGATATTACCTCTTACATTCTGTTACTATGACTTTAAATTTAGCCAGTATTATCATACATTTACCATTTGACAGATGGGGTGACCTGGACACAAGCTAGAATATCTGTGCACATGAGGTGATACTGCTGTTTCAACTGATGTAACAGTAATAAAGAAATAATACATTTCCATGAGACAGGGTAGGTAGAGTACACATTTCACTATAAAGCAAATAAATTCACAGACAAGCAAGTAATAATGCCCAACAGAATGGGTGTTTCAGAGGAAATAATGGACTTCCAAGTGGTGTTGAGAGGCCCAGTGCTGTAGGCAGAGGCTCTCTCCACCCCATTATTTAATGCACACTCTAGTTAGCATTATTGTGCTTAGAAAATGGACTCTGCTTCTTTATATTCTTTATTTCTTTATTTATTTATGTAATTATGCTGTGTTGTGTTAGATAAATGTGTGTGTATTTTTTTTTCTGACTGAAAAAATAGTCCTTTATACTGGTTAGCAAGTGAATAATATTGTCTATCTGCCATTTTATTTTTTAATTTTTGATGTATATTATTAAGTTTCCTGAACTGGTATGATGCCTTATGTCTGGTGGGGGGGGGGGGTGAAGATTTTCAGAAAATGTAAATATGCTGCATACCTATAGCAAAGACTGTGGCTTGCGTCCCAGGTTATACTAATGTTAGCAAACACCATACTGTTAACTACAGTCCTGCTTCACATTATCCTACTCGGTTGTTCAGGGCAATAAAATATTGCAGTAGTCATGAAATGATAATTAAATGTCTGATTATTAGATCTGAATTTGACATTTAGCAGCTGTTATATGAAATTTAATGATCAAATTAATTCCATGTACTTGCATTACAAAATACAATATCCATCCATCCATCCATCCATCCATCCATCCATCTATCCATCCATCCATCCATCCATCCATCCATCCACAACCCCTTTTCCCATTTTTGCACAGGGTGTCACTTCAACAGTGACAATCATCTGCAGCCAAGGTTATCATAACCAGATTGCTAGCCCTATATTTCAGCAAAATTTTGATATTTTCAGAGTAGCAATGAAAGCAGATTTTCATACCAGAAGGATGCCCTGAAATAAGGAAAATTTAAGCTTACGTGAAGAAAGCTAACACACAGGGCATTTTCAAAAATCGAAGCATTGTAACCTCTTGTTATGCCATATCTATATAAAAATATGAAACTGAAAAATAAGAACTGTTAGCCTGTCTTTGCGAGGGCTGGCCTACTGGATGCAGTTTTCTTTTTTAGCAGATATTTGAAAATTTTCATTCAGTGGGTAACTTGCACATATTTAACACATGCAAATGAAGGTTTGGGTATTCCAGCCTCACATTACAGAACATAATATTTACAGTTTTCTCATAAACATAACACGTAACTGCCACAGAAATATGTTGAACTTCAGTCAGAGAGAAAGGGAGACTAAAAAACAGACAAAATAGAGTCAGAGAGTTGGAGACGGTCATAAGAATTTTAGCAGCAGTTGCAGTTTCAGAACTGTGCAGAATTTCAACAAACTTCAAGAAATTGTATAAACTCTTCTTTTTTACTCTTTTTATGAAGATATGTATTTTAGTATCCATTGGAATAACCTGATCACATTTAAATAGTTTTCTTAACAACAAAACTATTGGTACTGCAGCAGTCCCTATTTTGCTTCTCAGTGCATAAGTTACCTGCCCAAGGTACATACCAATAGCTGCTGAAGCCACATTCCTCAGAAGGAAAAATTTCTCCCTTCACTGGCACACCAAGAAGGTTGCCCTGCAGTGTGGTGCAACACTGGAGTGACAGAGTGATATAGTAAAGAGGTATTTATGGGAATGGGAGAATGGCACTGACTGGCTCTGAACAGAGCCAGGAATGGAGGCTAGACTTTATGTGTCATGAGACAGGATCAGTCAAGGAGTATAAAAACATTAACTCGGAAAACAGAACTATGGATGGAGTACAGCAGATGGGTAGATCACAGATAACATTCCAACAGCAAATCTCTTACTACACCCTCTTTCATATAGTACTTCAAGCATGCAAAACTAATTGAACTGGCAGTAACAGGCCATAATAATCAAATTCCTGCTGACATTGCAGAGAAGCAGCCACCAGCTCATCAAAAAAATAAATTATTCTTTACTTACTTGCATGAGTAAAGAAAAGCAGTTACAGAGTGCACTGTTTAGCTACAATTATCACTGATGATATTTACCTTTAAATTGTAAGACAAATGTCCTACCGTGGCAGTTTCATTTTTGAATCTGATCTGTTTTCTAAAGTACTTCTCAGTGATTTAAATGTGAACAATTCTTTAAGAAACTGAAACAAATGTATTCTGTTTTTCAGTAACTGCTTAGACATATGATACATTTTCTTAGGTGTCTGCCTGGATGCATATTTATTGCCTGTCAAGCTCTGTTTCAAGACAGAAGGGCCAGTTTGAGTAATGTGTTGAGAAAAAAAATCATTTTACATGATTGCAGAATGTAATTTTTGACTTTACTTTCTTTGGCCGGTGCATGAAAATCAGAACTACATTTGCAGTGGAAACAAGAAAATGGTGATGAAATGAAACCTTCTCTTCTCTGGCTCATATATTTCATGCCATAAACAGGCCTTCTCATGTTTCAGTGTTGTCTAGCTGTGGCTTAATGTGTGCCTTTGGAATACTGAGTGACCATTGTGCTTTATTGTTTCAGAAACCCATTTTCTAAAATAAAATAACATCTCAAGAGTTCCGTACACTGAAGAAACGAATGTTAACACATGACTGTTTCAGACTCTGGCCCAAAAACAGCACACATAGAACAGACAATAGTTAACAACTGCAACAGTGGAAATAGCCCAAATGATGGTACAATTATATAAATGAACCAGTTTGATTTTCAGTACGTATTATTATTGTACATTGTACCATGATTTATTAAGAAAACTGGAGCTTTTCTCCCCTCTTACCCATAATGTTTATATGTGAAGAGTGGCTTTCAGGCTCACCGATGTAGTGTTGTAGACATTTTGGTGTGAAGATGAAAGATGGAAATTGTATTGTGAAAAAAATGTATAATAAATCAAACTAAACAAAACCTGTTTAATAAAGGAGAAAATGATTGTATCCCCTGAAGCCTGAAGATGATCCCATGCTACTGGGGAATCTTGGAAGAGCTTCATATATATTTTGTGTTGATATAAAGCATGTCAACATTCTGCTCATTTGATGTACTGCTCTAGAGCTATAGAACTGTATATGTATATATATATATATATATATATATATATATATATATATATATATATATATAAGCGCTACAGAATCCTGAAAGACCAAAATCCTGAAAGTTCAAAATACTCAAGATCCTGAAAACACACAGGATACCAACACTTATATTCCAGCACAACTACATACAGAAACAAATAAAACACAAACTATATTACTGTTCTCCAAGTATAAGCAGGAGGGCAAGCCCCCTGCACCCCCATGTGGGGGGCTCACCCCCTGCTACTTAAATATATCAACTCCAAGATTGCACTTAGTGTACTGAAATGCAATCTTGGAGTTGATATATTTAAGAAGCAGGAGGTGTGGGTGGCACAGCCCCCCACATGGGGCGTGCAGGATGTCTTGCCCCCCTGCTTATAATTGGAGAACAGTAATATAGTTTGTGTTTTATTTGTTTCTGTATGTACTTGTGCTGGAATATAGTAAGTGCTGGTATCCTGTATGTTTTCAGGATTTTGAGTTTTCAGTATTTTGAACTTTCAGGATTTTGGTCTCAGGATTTTGATCTTCAGGATTTTGGGCTTTCTGGATTCTGTAGCGCTCATAGTTAAGAAAGTTAAGAAAGTTCAGTTACAGATTTGCTGTTCTGAACTGTTTGGAAGTTTCTAGAAGGCCAGTGCTTGCTTGGGCTAAAGGGAAGTCTCTGTGTTCACCAGTGGGAGTGGTTAACACTGAACAGACTGCCTGTCCCTGGAGGAGTGGTTACTACCTAGAAGCTGTAGTTTTATTGGCCTTTTTGGGTCAATTCTAAACTCCTTGATCTCTCTCTCTCTTAAAACCCTACAACCCTCTCTTTGCGTGGTTTTGCTCACTAGGCAGCGTCGGGCAGCGCTGCCTAAACAGGTTTAAACTATTCCAGGCTCCACAAAGTCTGCTCTTCACTTTTTCCCTTAGAACTGTTCATACTCTCAAAGCAATCACTCTATTCTCTTTCTAAAGCCCTGCACTTGCTCAGCTCTTATAAGGAAACACTAACTAACTAAAGCACTACACCCTCCTTGACTTCTCATAAGTATTAGGCTCCCGATTGGTCCTTCCTGATCAAGTGAAAAATCAGTTCCCTTCCCTAATCTAATCAGTAAAAAAACAGTTCCCTATACTAATCTGGTATGTCCAAGGGTCAGTTTCAAGGTTACTCTCCAGTCCAGCTGGTGAATCTGGGAATTTTGAGGCAATGGTACAATTGCCTTATGTACACAGACAACCCTCTCCTCCTTCCAACAAACTCTAATACATGTGAGAGATGCAGTTACACAGCCAAACTGGAGGCAGAGCTCTCTCAACCCAAGACTGGCACAGTCAGTCAGGAGGAAAAGGTAACCACCCGCACCACAAATCCAGTCTCACACAGACCTATTGCATCTGCATACCCAACACATAAACACACAAAAACATACTCGGAGGCTCTAAATAAAAATCTGCCTAAACAGTAAAGACCTCCTAAGCAGATATCCAAGCAACAGCCACCCCTCAACAATACCCACAAATCACATATATCACAAAATCAGTGTGCCTTACAGTCACAGCCCTTAAGGCCAAACAACACACCAAATGCACTTGTTATAGGGGACTCTATTGTCCGGCACACTGACGTCCCACTTACCAGACAGAACAAGGAGAAGGTCACTGTAAGCTGCCTGTCAGGTGCCAGGATCTGCCACATAACGCAAGCACTCAGGTCACTCTCAAGCAAGTACAAGTATGACTCTGTCATTGTCCATGCTGGTGTGAATGACCTGAGATGTACCTCCCTGAACTACATGAAAAGAAACATAGAGGAGCTCTCTGACCATGTAGCCCAGGCTGGTATGACCCTGACCTTGAGTAGCATCTTGCCCTCACCAAGAATGATGCCACAGTATAAAGACAAAATGATCAGTTTCAACTATTGGCTAAAGTATTGGTGTCATTCAAAGGTGATCCAGTGTCTGTCAGCCTGGGATGACATGCTCGACAAGCCACATTGCTTCGCTAGGGACGGCTTGCACCTGTCACCCTTAGGCTTTCGTATACTGGCCAAGGCTCTTGCCACCCCCATAGTGCCTTTTTTAGGCAAGGCTCAAAGGACAAACCCACCTCCATAGACAACCTAAGGATAAAAAAACTAAAGGTAATGCTACTCAATGCCAGAAGTCTAAACCTCAAGATGCACACACTCAAGGCTCTCCTCAGTATGGAGAAAATTGATGTCTGTGCAGTAACAGAAACCTGGTCCAAGGCTCCTGCGAGCACCCCAGCACTACCAGGTTATAACTCATACCATGCATTTCGGCCCCAAAACTCAGACCGAAGCACAAAAGGAGCGGGAGTATCTATATTCATCAAAGATACCTACACCTCCAGGTTAGTGGCACTGCACGAAGCATCAGAAACCATCCATGTGCAACTAACAGCTGGCAAAACTGCCTTTCAGTTTGTAGACTGCTACAGAACACCCTCCCTATTACAGGAACCCCACTTTGCATTCCTGAGAACACTGGAGAATATGAAGGTCTCTCCAAACACTATATTATTGGGTGACTTCAACTACCCAAACATTGACTGGGAAAACTACTCAAGCCCAAACACCCTCACCCAACGGTTACTTGAATTTATAAACTCTAATGCAATGGAACAACTGGTCACCACTCCCACAAGAGGGAACAACATATTGGACCTGGTCATCACTAACATGGGGACTCTATGTTCCACACCAGAGGTAAACCCCTCATTGGTAAGATCAGACCATAAACAAATTTCCCTGGACATCCATATCCTGTCCCCACCCCCAGCCAAGGAAATCACTGTAAAGAATTTCTCAAAAGCCAACTTTGCACTTCTCAAGACTGAGGTGGAATCCTTCAAAGCCTCTGGGCCAGAGGATAATACAGCCCAATCCGCAGAATCCTTTACAAATGCATTCTATGAGCACCTGCAGGAATGCATGGATCGTGCTATCCCAAATAAAACCAAGACTCACTCCTCCAAAAACAGGAGACCAGTCTGGTGGACCGTGGCCATAAATAAGCTATACAACAGAAGGAGGAAGCTACTACATGACAGAGCAAAATCCCAAAAAGGGAAGGCATCTCTGATCAGTATTAGCAAGAAACTTCGATCCCTCATAAAATCATCAAAGGCCAGTTTCAAA
This sequence comes from Protopterus annectens, assembly GCF_019279795.1. Lineage (NCBI taxonomy): Eukaryota > Metazoa > Chordata > Ceratodontiformes > Protopteridae > Protopterus > Protopterus annectens. The sequence continues at coordinate 302,275,700 of NC_056745.1, read as the reverse complement.
AGAAAAATTGCCCTAGACACTAAAGATAATCACAAGGCCTTCTTTAGTTATGTCAGGAACATGGGTGGAAACTCCCAGATATCCTCTGAATTGTTGCATAACGGTACAAAATATACCGAACCTGCAGATATAGACAACATCCTGGCAGACAGATTCAGCGCAAACTTCTCTCCCCCTTCGCCCCAAAAGGAGCAAAGGCCTATCCTAACTGAATGTAACCTCCCTGACATCACAGATGCACAGGTGAAAGCTGCCCTCTCCAAAGCAAAAAACACAGCATCTATGGGACTGGACGGTGTCCCAGGCTGTGTCTTACATGAGCTCCAAGAAGAACTGAACCCTCACATTAAATCACTGTTCAAACTTAGCCTTACTACAGGATATGTACCCAAAGAATGGCGTACAGCTACACTGGTCCCACTCTACAAAGGTGGTGCCACAACGGACCCCGGAAACTATCGCCCCATAAGCCTGACTAGTCTGGTATGTAAAGCTATGGAGCATATTATCATGGAACTCATAAACAAAGACATTGGGAGTCTCCAGACACTGGACCCTATCCAATTCGGCTTTGTTAAGGGCAGATCTTGCTTCTTAAACCTAGTTGATTTATTTCAAACAGTTACCAAAGCCATAGATGAGGGCAAGGTAGTCCACACAGCCTACCTGGACCTCGCAAAAGCCTTTGACACAATACCCCACTCGGGCATCATAAATAAGCTTACCAGCTTAAATATCAACCCCTATATCACAAGATGGGTTGCAAACTGGCTCAGAGATAGAACCCACATGGTCAGAATCGCAGGTGCCATGTCCAAATCCAAACCAGTTACAAGTGGCGTCCCACAGGGCTCAGTTCTGGGACCTCTCTTGTTCGGTATATACTTCTCTGAGGTTTAGGCTAACATGGGGGGATTATGGCTGACAAAGTTCGCAGATGACTGCAAACTGGGGGGCCATAATCGAATCTCCAGCTGACACAAGCATCCTCCAAAAGGGTCTCACAGAGACAGATGCTTGGTGCCAGAGCCACGGCCTCAAGCTAAATGCTAAAAAGTGCATAGTCAGCCCCTTTGGGAAAAACAAGGTGCCCACAAATTACCACACAGGTGGTAATCCATTAAGTACGGAAGAAGTAATTAGAGATTTGGGGACCAACGTAGATAGTAATCTCTCCTTTGATAATCACGTTGCCAAAGTGGTTTGAAAGACCTTCTATATAGCCCACCTTATCATGAAAGGGTTCACATCTAGATCAAGAGAGGTCATTGTGCCCCTCTACTCGTCACTCATCAGGCCCATAATTGAATGCAATGCCCCTTTTGGGATGTACCTTACCCGACACCTGCAGCAACCGGAGAGACCCCAAAAGTACCTCACCAAGAGGCTCATGGGCTACAAACAGATGTCCTATGCAGCTCGACTAAAGAAACTCCAGCTCTACTCAGTTGCTTACCACCTACTCAGAGGCGATCTATGCCTGACGTACAAAGCCATGTCAAACCCAGAATTAATGGACATGCCCCACCTCACAAAATTCAAGTTCCTTAGAGCTACACGCTCCAGGGACCTAAACCTCAGCACAAAAATAAATAGGACATGCTGGAGGGACAGATTCATTTCCCAGAGGCTCCCCTCACTCTGGAATAGAATCCTAATTCATGTTAGACATAGCCCCTCGCTGACCCTCTTCAAGTGAAATCTGGACGCATGGATGGGAAATCGCAAATTCACCCCTGGGATCTCTTCTGTGTCCCTGCTAGACAGAGGCACAGTAAACTAATCTTAAAAGGGTACCTTCTGTGACCTACTTTACCAATGGCACAGTAGGCTAATCTAATAGGGAGGCGGAAGCCAAATACACTCTGGCTAGGCTTATAAATGCCCTAGGGCAGATAGCCTAGTATCTACCTATGAACCTATATATATATATATATATATATATATATATATATGGATCTACTTCACATGGTCGACATTTCAGAATGTCGAAGACCATATGGCCGAGACCATATGCTCGACATTCAAAATGTAATAAAAAAAAGAAAACACAACAAAAACTTACCTTCACACTGCTAGCAGGGAGGCTACGCACCCCTGCACCCCCCATGGAGGGCTCTGCCCTCCATACCCTCCATAACTTAAATATGCCAACTCCAAATTTGGACTACAGTGCAGAAGATTGAAATCTTTCCATTCTGCACTATACGGAGATGCCGGTTCCACATGGTCCATGTGAAAAGGACCTATAGATACATATATATAGATATATATATATATATATATATATATATATATATATATATATATATATATGCATATATTGTTATATCTCTATATCTGTCTAGCTATGCATATTTTTTGATTCCCTCTTAGGACCAGTACCTTCCCAATGACTTCTTTACCTGTACCTAAATGGTCCATTCATTCATTCATTCATTCATTCTGAGCAGATAGGAGCCAGGCTAGGCAACAGTCATATGGTCTATTCATTTCTGCTCTTGAATCAAAATCGGCCCATCATTTCCCAGAGAAAGTCAGGTGGTAGGGAGAGTACAGCTTGATGGTTCTGGATGTCAGACTACCCTCTGTTCCTCTACTTCTGTGAGCAGCCCTCCATATAATTCCACCAAGCACCACTATTTCTATCTCCTAAAGGGAACTGTTCCTCCATATGCTGAATTTCCCATGGCTACATACTGTAAATGCACTATTGACCATCCAGGATCGGCGGGCTGGTACTCTACTAGGTGAACACCAAGTGCTCCCTTTAAATGTCACCTGTATGGTGAGACAGAGTTGCCTCCCACTCCCCAGGATGGGCAAGCTGGCAGCAGCTACTCATTACCCTGCTCCCTGGACAGCTCCTACAGACACTTGGGCTACTATTCAAATCTGGTCAGCTGCATCATAGTCCAGACTCTCTATGTCATGGAGCTGGCTTTTTTATCAGATTTCTTGTCCTTCTCTGAAGTATAAATGGGAATTGCATCTAGATGTCTATTTATCCATTTAATATCAGCTTTGGATATATCTATTTTTAAAAAAAGTAACTAACTGGTCAAGCAAAGAATTAAGCTTAAAGGGATGTTCTGCCAGTGAATTAACCTAGCCAAAAAGGGAAGCAACTGAAAGATGCAAGGCACAGAACTGTAATAGTAGCATGCTGCATCAGTAGTGTATGTCATAGTTTTAACAACATACAGCAAAATATAGAGGAAGAAGTGCAAAAGGCTCATCTCAGTGGCAGATGATACATGTCACATGATGAATTTGAGTGCAGCAGTCCATGAGACACTGCTAAATGGAACAAACTCAACAAAATCATATATTCAGCAAAAATGCCCTCAGTTAAAAGGACTTCTCCCTATATGTAAAGAACACAGAAACACACACACACACACACACACACACACACACACACACACACACACACACACACACACATTAAATAATAGCATTATCTGATTGTAACAGGCAAAGCCATGGTTAAATGTTGTGGTGACTTATTCCTGATAAATTCTTGCAAGCCACTAATTAGTGGCTTACTATACCCTAAAGACCACACAACGAGAGCTGAAGTACTTCAGCTCTGACCTCAAAGCAATATTGGCATTCATTTCTGAATGCCGATTGCACACTCTAGCACACATGGAATGCTGATGCTCATTAGCCCTGACCACAAATGCAGTACCAGCACTGTATTGCACTGTTACCTGATCAGCAGCTAACATTTGTGTCCCCCTGATACTTTGCACACTGGGTGACTGCCGTCTTTGTCCTGCCATAGCTATGCTTCTATTAACAGGTACTTTAAATGATCCACTGGAGACCTGTCCAGTCAATGTCTAATGTACAGTACAAAATAGCAGCATGTAAAAAAATCGGCATTTAAATAATAGTATACAGTGCTAAGACACTAAAATCATAAAATTCTTAAACACAGTTTAACAAGATAAATCATGTGATCTTAGGTAGACATTACCTCATTATTCATGTGGAAACGATTAATGGCACATAAGTTTTACATCGCTAACGTAAGCAAATACAGCAACATATAGTAAGGTGTCTGTCGTTCAGGTTTATCTCATTCCTTCTGGAGTCTTAAAACTATGCTGGCTCAAAATTCACACAAGTCTTTTAATGTGTGCCATTATTCACAGCTGAATGCCTTCCCCCCCTAGGGTCATATGCCTATTAAGTCTTTTATCATTTCAAGGTGAAGAAATCTGATAACCACCTTCAAGCATTGAGTGTTTCATTATGTCAACTAAATTTATTTATGCTTTGTTTTTTGTATAGTTTTGATAGAGAAATTTCTTCTCACATTCAATATTAGGCATGCTGTTAGCCAACAAGTCTACTAGACTATAAGACTGTACAGGATAAGAAGCTACCCCTCTCCCATTACTAAGGATATACTTGCGCAAAGTTGTCATTCACAGTCCTTATAATGCCATAAACTGATATCTTATGATGCTATACACTGATACTTATATGAGTTTACTGATTTTCACTGAAAGCATTGAAGGTATATCAGTAAATTCATGAATTTATTCAGTCATGTAAGTTTCTAAAATTATCGTAAGCAATTAGCATTTTGAAGATTAAATAAGCAAATTAATTTAGTGGCTTATCTTTAGAACTTTCAAAAATGCAAGTAAGCAATTCACAAAAAAAAAGTTGGAGGATATATGTATAGCTGTCAAATATACAACAAAATCTAGAAGATTTAAGATTTTGTTTGCAAGTATTTGCATAGCTATTTTCATACCCCAAAAAGGCTTCAACAATTTTTACCTCATGTAACTTGCAAATGTTGGTGGTGTGATGGAGAAGAAAGGATGTAATTGAGAACATGTGCTGGGAGTATAATGAGTTGGCAGACTTTAAAAATTCCCTGCTGACTACTCTGTCATAAACACTGGGGGAGCAAATTGGTGCAACTAAGGAAATTATTTTTTGAGCTGTGATATAGAATAGACATGGTAAGGCCTTGCTGAGTTTAATTCTGGTGGCTGCCAAAAGCAATTACTAGAAAATGAAAATCAAAGTCTAAGCCAACCATATTAGAAGTAGTGAATATACTAACAGAGCTAAAAGAACTGTAAGGGGATCTTTAGAAAAGTATTGGAGCAAATTACATAGAAGAAAATGGGAAATGTGAGAGCAATACATGCAGAATAATGTTTTTGGAGGAGGAATGAGCTATGTAATGTTCGATTTACAATGACTATACAGAAGATTATATATGATGTATAATGTTTGTAACTGAAAATATGTCAATATGGTTTGTTTTCAATTATATAAATGTATGATTGCCTATGTCATAAGTTATAATTCAATATTTTTTTGGGGGGGTGCTTGTTTTTACTAGTTATTGTTTATTCTAGATATTTATAGCACTTTTTATTGTCTGCTGCATACTTTTTAATGTATTTTATTGCTAAAACTAATCTGCATGGTTGTACTAAAATTGTCTGCCTTACGGGGCCTGATAAATAATGTTTTTACTGACACACTGTTTGTAAATCTTTTCTAGCTAGTTTCACTGTGTGTAAAGTATTAACTGGAAATTTTCTCCATTTGTTAAACATCTGTTTGTTCTGATTTCCTGTGAAGGAGTGTATCACTGATTTGTTTGCAGTTAAAAGCATTCTTTGGAGACTCCTTGCTCCTTTATTTATTTAAAACTTTAATTTAGTTGCTCACTGCTGTTTTTCTGCTGTGAGAAACATTTCTGTAGTGTTTTCTGGCTAAAATAGTGTAGCTAGTAGCTGTAATAGTTTTCCATGCTCCCTCCCTATTGGTGTCTTATTCTTATACTTAGTGGCTTTGCAGTTGCCCGCCCCTACTGTAAATCTGATCTGGGACACTCCTCCCAGTCTAGTGTCATTAGTTCATTCTACCTAATACTGAGAGAACATTTGAGAAGGCCATCCCACTTAGGTTCTTAACATTGAACTCTCTTCTGTTCCTCCTTTCTCCCTTTCCACTTTACTAAAAAAAAAAACTTTGCTAGAATTTTCTTGTGTTCTGACTGAGTGTGCTTCTCACCTGATAAGTATATTTTTGGCACTTTTTAACTGTTCACAGTTGAATAAATCAATAATTAAATTCAGTTCAGAATACAGTTTGAATAAATTGCATTTATTTAAACTGTATTTGCTTTAATATTGCTACACACTAACTAGTGTGCTAGCTTGCACTGCACTTGGGTTGTTTTTAGTACTGTTTTAGCTGCTTTTCTGTAAAAAAAAATCTAAGCTTGTTTCCTGCCTTTCCTGTAACTAGTCTAGTCCAGATAAAGACTTGCTGTATCCAGGACTGTTTGTAAGCTGCTGAGCCCCCCCCCCAAGCCTTTCTGTGTTGGAGGGAAGCTTTCTAGCTTATCAGTGAGAGTGGAAAGCACTAGGTAGCCTACCTACCACAAGCGGAGAGGTTTCTGGCCCAGAAATTGCAGTTTATTAGCCATGTTGGCAGTTTTTCCATCTCTTTCAACTTTCTGGTTTAAAAGACTGCGCTTGCGCTTGTTTCCCACCTTTCCTGTAACTAGCCTAGTCCAGATACAGATATGTTGTATCCAGGACTGTTTGTAAGCTTCTGAGTGGTGCCAATGTCAGCTCTTCAATTTTTCCCTTAGTTCTGCTAGTTCTTTCCTGCTCTTTTACTAGCTTATTAGTCTAGCACTTTACCAGACTTCTTGTAGCAATTATTGTAGCGCACAAAAGTGCTACCAGCACTAAACGTTCTATAAGGAAACAGCTCCAGTATTTATTATTTATGCCCACCCCTCAAGGCATGTCTAAAGGTCGGTTCCTTGTACTTTCTCCTATTAACCTGGTGAACTTGGGCATCCTGAGGCAATGTAGCAACTGCCTCATTTACACTGACAACCCTCGCTTCTTACCTCCCAACACTCAAACTTGTGAGAAATGCACTTATATATCCAAATTGGAAGCCTCACACTCTCCAGACAAGACTGGAATAGCTGGTCAAGAGGAAAAGGTCAACACTTGCACTACACCACATGGAACACATAGCCCTCCAGAGCACACACCAGCACTGCCTTCACATAAAAACACAAACCACACAACCACCTTCGCAGAGGTTCTCAATAAAAATCTACCCAAACAGCAGAGACCTCCAAGGCAGAAATGCACTTGACCACCACAACACTAATCACAAGACACATAGCTCTCCTAAACAGTGTGCCACTCAACCAAAACCCCTAAGGCAAAACAGCATGCTCAACACACTAGTCATAGGTGACTCGATAGTGAGGCACACTGATGTCCCACTCACTAGGTTAAATAAGGAGAAAGTAACAGTCAGCTGCCTATCAGGTGCCAGGATCCGCCACATAATGCACACACTCAGGTCCCTCAAAAACAGGTCTAAATATGACTGTCATTGTACATGTAGGTATGAATGACCTGATATATACTGCCCTGGACTACATGAAAAGAGACATGGAGGGGCTCTCAGATTATGTAGCCCAGGTGGGTATGACCCTAGCCCTGATCAGAATCCTACCATCACCTAGAATGATACCACAGTACAAACAGAAAATTATTGATTTCAACAATTGGCTAAGTTACAGGTCTTATTCTAAGGGGATCCAGTATCTGTCTGTCTGGGATGACATGATTGACAGACCTCGAAGCTTTGCTAGAAATGGCCTGCATCTGTCACCCCTGGGCTTTCAGATACTGGCCTATGCTCTTGCTACCTCTATAGTGCCTTTTTTTAGGTGGTGTTCCAATGAAAACATTACCACCATAACAGCTACAAACAAATGCAATCTTGAGGGTCATGCTGCTCAACACTAGACGTCTAAATCTCAAAATGCACTTGCTCAAAGCACTCCTTAAAATGGAGAACATCAACATTTGTGCTGTAAAAGAGACCTGGCTCAAGGCAGCAGAAAGCACCCCTGCACTACCAGACTATAACTCATTCCACACCTTTTGGACCCAGAACTTGGACTGAAGATCCAACGGCGGTGGTGTTTCCATATTCATAAATGATGTGCACACCTCCAGACTGGTAGCCCAACATAACGCATCAGAGATACTTCAGGTGCAGCAAACATTGGGTAAGACAGTGATTCAAGTTGCAGCCTGCTATAGGTCCACAACCATGTCCCAAGACTCACACTCCATATTCCTAAGCACCCAGGAGAATATTAGGGTCCAACCTAATACTCTCATACTTGGTGACTTCAACTACCCCTCCATTAACTGAGAAAGCTACTCATGTACCAATGCACTTGCCCAATGTTTCCTGAAATTCATTAATTCCAATGCCATGGACCAGTTCATTATTACCCCCACTAGAGGTAGCAACATCCTTGACCTGGTCATTACTAACATGGGCGAAAGTTGCTCTACACCAATAGTCAGTTCCTCCCTGGTTAGATCCAACCACAAACTAATCACCTTGGAAATCCACATCCCTCCCACCCCCACACCCCCATCCTCGCAAAGGCAACCACCATGAAAAACTTCTCCAAAGCTAATTTTGAGCTCCTAAAAACAGAGGTGGCTAACTTCACAGCACCCATGCAAATGGAGAATAGTTGCATGACTGCCAAATCATACACCAATGCACTGTACGAACATGTACACAAATGCATGGATCTCACCATACCCAATAGACCCTCCTCCAAAAAAAAGGAAGCCAATCTGGTGGTCCCCTGCCATAAACAAACTCTACAACAGAAGGAGAAAACTGATGCAGAATAAGGTGAAGTCCCAAGACTGAAAAAACTCCCTTATCAGCCTGAGCAAAAAGTTGAGATCCATCACAAATCCTCTAAAGCTAGCTATGAAAACAGAATTGCAGCAGATAGTAAAGACAACCACAAGGCCTTCTATAGTTATGCAAATAATCTCCATGGCAATACCCAGATTTGCTCTGAGCTACTGCACAATGGTACCTCCTATACCGAGCCAACAGATATCGTCAATATACTGGCCGACAGATTTAGTGCCAACTTGACCTCTCTACCCCAAAGGACCAATCACAATACCAGTAAATTTCCAGGCACCCAGTATTACTGCTGCATAGGTTAAAACAGCACTGTCCAAGGCCAAGAATACAGCCTCTATGGGACCCGACAATATCCCTGGCTGTGTTCTACATGAACTACAGAGTGAACTGGTACCTCACCTGTGTGCCCTACTCAATCACAGCCTCACCTCAGGCTTTGTCCCTACTGAATGGCACACTGCTACAGTCATCCCTCTCTACAAAGGTGGTGCAACTACAGACCCTGGGAACTATTGACCCATTAGCCTGATGAGTCTGATATGCAAAACTATAGAATGCATAATCATGGACCTAATAAACAAGGATATAGGGAATCTCCAAACTCTGGATCCCACACGGTTTGGTTTTGTGAAGTGTAGATCATGCCTGCTCAACCTAGTCGACTTTTTTGAGTCAGTCACTAGAGCTGTGGATGAAGGCAAGGTGGTTCATACAGCCTACCTTGATCTGGCCAAGGCCTTTGATACCATTCCCCACTCAGGAATCATAGAAAAACTCACTAAGCTAGGCATCAACTCCTATATCACTAGGTGGGTTGTAAACTGGCTCACAGATAGAACCCACAGTGTGAAAGTAGCTGACTCCAAATCAGACTGCTGACCAGGTATTGGTCCTAGGTCCTCTCCTTGGTTTGGTATCTACTTCTCTGAAGTCCAGACCAATACAAAATGACTTTGGCTGACAAACTTCACAGATGATTGCAAGTTGGGAGCTATTATTAATTTTAGTTGCAATACCATGGGTGGGAAAGATTGAACCTATTGTCCATTAGTTCTATAGAAAAATATAAAATACAAATGACTATAAAAAACCTTAATCAGAGAGTTATTGATTAGTTTACACAACACTAGGATAGATGACCAGATGTTGTATTTACGTAAGAAAACTCCCACCAAAATCCATGGTTGTTCAGAGCAACAGAGCAACAGAAATATTTATTTGGTACTAGACTCTACAGAGACTATTACTACAATGGTTTAATGCTTTCCTCAGGAGACTTTTGAACTGTGTACAGAAAGATATTTGTTCATGTCCAGTTTCTTTAATTATGGCTGATAGCATCTTTGGATGCAGTAAAATAAAAAGTATCATTCACAGCACATCACAAAGTTAAGACTTCAAATTAACCTATAGCTGCATGTTGTGGAGATGTGTATAGCCTAAAATTGTAGTCATTTGTTATATTGACTTGGAGGTCTCACTGTCTCAGAGACAAAGTTACACATTAAATGACCACCATTTCTCAGAGCTGCAGAGACCTTGAAATGAGAATAATAAAGTAAAGGCATCTAGTTTCATAGTGTAAAACTCGTGATTAGAGTTTGTGTATTTATATTAAGTGCACTCAAGTAAGTACTTTTGTGCAAGCAGAGCCAAGCAGTTGTATTTAGAAGTGCTTAGTTGTCATCATAGGTGTGTACTAGGGTGATGACCCTGCAGCCTTTACAAGCCTAGCCATAGGATTACCCTGGCATCGTGCCACCCGACCTTAGTTCCCAGTGCCTCTGTCGAGTAGAGCCACTGGAGTTATCCCTGGGGTGAATTTTCTATTTCCCATCTACTCATCAAGATTTCTCTTGAAGAGGGTCAGTGAGGTGGTCTGCTTGACATGTATGGGAAGTATATTCCATAGCATGGGCAGTCTCTGGGTTATGAACTTGTCCCTTCAGTACGTTCTGTTGATTGTGGTAATGAGGTTGAGGTCTCTGGAATGTGTGGTGAGGAGGGATTGGGATTTCTTTAGATGTAGCATTTCTAACAGAGCTGGGTCAGACATGGCTTTGTAAGTCAAGCAGAGATCACCTCTAAGTAGGTGATATGAGACAGAGAATAGTTGGAGTTTTCTGAGTCTGTCCATATAGGACAAGTGTTTAAGACCTAAGATCCTCTTTGTGAGGTATTTCTGCCGCCTCTCCAGCTGTTGCAGGTGTCTAGTGAGGTACATGCCAAATGGGGCATTGTACTCGATGATTGGCTTAATGAGGGAAGAGTAGAGGGAGACAAAGACCTCTTTCTTCTTGGATGCAAAACCCTTAGTAATGAGATGTGCCACATAGAAGGGCTTTCTAACCACAGTGGCAATGTGTTGATCAAAAGAGAGGTTGCTGTCAACCTGTGTTCCCAGATTTTTTATAACGCCTTCTGTGTTTAGTGGCCTACCAACAATGTAGTAATTGAAGGGAACCGGGTTTTCCCAAAGGGGATGACGACACATTTTTTGGCATTGAGCTTAAGGCCATGGTTCTGACACCAGTCGTTGGTCTCAGTGAGGCCATTCTGTAGGATGTCAGCATCACTTGGGGAAATAATAGCTCCCAACTTGCATTCATCTGTGAACTTTGTCACCCAGAGTTCCTTTGTGTTGACCTGGAAGTTTGAGAAGTAGATACCAAACAGGAGAGGACCCAGGACTGAACCCTGTGGGAGTCCACTCTTGACTAGTCAGCAGTCTGACTTGGGGTCAGCTACTTTAACACTGTGGGTTCTATCTGTGAGCCAGTTTGCAACCCACCTAGTGATATAGTGGTTGATGCCTAGCTTAGTGAGTTTTTCTATGATTCCTGAGTGGGGAATGGTATCAAAGACCTTGGCCAGATCAAGGGAGGCTGTATGAACCACCTTGCCTTCATCCACAGCTCTGGTGACTGACTCAGAGAAGTCGAACAGGTTGAGCAGGCATGATCTACCCTTCACAAAACCAAACTGTGTGGGATCCAGAGTTTGGAGATTCCCTATAACCTTGTTTATCAGGTCCATGATGATGTGTTCCATAGCTTTGCATATCAGACTCATCAGGCTAATGGGGTGATAGTTCCCAGTGTCTATAGTCGCTCCTCCTTTGTGGAGAGGAATGACTGTAGTAGTGTGCCATTCAGTAGGGACAAAGCCTGAGGAGAGGCTGTGACTGAACAGGGCTTGAGGTGCCAGTTCACTCTGTAGTTCATGTAGAACACAGCCGGGAATATTGTCAGGTCCCATAGAAGTTGTATTCTTGGCCTTGGACAGTGCTGTTTTAACCTGAGCAGCAGTAATACTGGGTGCCTGACAATCTACTGGTATTGTGATTGGTCCTTTGGGGGGGTAAAGTTGGCACTAAATCTGTTGGCAAGTAAAAAACATCCACCAAAAGCTGGTTGCAGTCTATATATTCAAACAATACCTAACAGATAATGTCAGAAAAAGTATTGTTCAATCTCATCTCTTCCCTACACTACTTTATATCTCCCTATTAAAATGTTGGCACTCGAAATGCTGAGGGCCAACAAGCCAAAAAATAGGACTGAAAAAACAGGAGAAGAGCGAATCTCAAAAATCGCTCTTTTCTTAAAACTTCTTTTTGTGGGGGATGGCAAACCACTCTCCACCGCCCCCAAATGTATACATACCAACTCCAAAATTGCCATACCTCAGAGAAAATGGAATATTCTGAGAAATGACATCTCAGACTTAGTTTACAGTCTCTATGTTTCGGGGCTTGCACTACCAGGTCCTAACATTTCAAATGGTTATCTTACTTTACACAACTGCCATCTTGATTAACCTACAATCCACTCAACTATCCCTCTTCAAACAGTGCTATAATAAAGTGGTGAAATTTGCCACCAATCATCATTATAGGACACATCACTGTCTAGCCTTAAAAAAAAAACTTCAGTGGTTAGAGCTAAGGCATTCCCTTACACTTTCCAAACTAATTAACCCCTACACACTCATCTATTATCCAGACAAATGCCCTAGTTTGAAAAATATTCTCCGACTTTATATCTCAAGTAGATAGCTGAGATCCGATGACAAAATGTTAACTACTACAAAACCTAACAACTCAGCTGATGACTCTTTGTACTCTTCTTTACTGGCCAAAATGTGGAACTTCCTTCTTCTCACTCCAAGAGCCACATTAAACACCAACACTTTTAAAGCATAAACAAGAAATTACCTAAAAGATACCTGGCTTTGTACATGTAAAACTCCTGAATGATAAATGTTCTGCCCCTTACTTTCACCTATTCTTTCCAAGCACTGTATCCCGAATTATTGGTTCAAATTCTCTTCTGTCATTTATCTGTCTCTTCTTCCAGCTATCTATCCTAAAACATTCTCTCTCTCTCTCACACCTCTTAATACTAATTCTCCACCTCCTCCTTTTTTTCCCAGTACCAAGTAAATTTCCAAATTTGTTTAATAGCTCTTTATGTGTTGCTGCTATTAATTAATGATAATCTTTATATTTTGTATATTTGTTGATTACTTGTATACCTCTGTTGTCTATGTTCCTTATATAATGTTGTAATTTTTCTGGAGCTATTCCCTCTGGGCCTCTGCTAAGAAAAGATAGCTTTCTACCCAGTCAGACTATCCCAGTAAAGTCACCAGCCACTCATAGAAACACGGACAGCAATATTTCTAACTAAACTGGAAAAAAACATTCTTATACTAAATTGCTATCACTGTAATACCTATAATAAGTTTTATTATATCCCATCAGATTATTCAAAAGTGAGTCAATTTTCATTTTTTTTAAATATCAAAAAGCATAACTGAAAAAAATCTATAAAATGTCAAAAATATTTTTGCAAGGAGATATCCACCTGCACCCTCCATATTGAAAATTCACCCTTTACCCTCAGTGTTTATATACCAACACCATGATTGCACTACAATGGAGAAAAGTAAAAAAAAGAAACAAACTGCAATCTACTGCCTCACTCCACACAAATTATCGTAGTTTTAATGAACCATGACAAAAGAAAATTGCACTAAAAACATTTAAAGGGGAAAGCCTCACCAAAGTGTAAGATAATCCAATAAAAATGTTAGTTAGGAAAATGGCACAGACTCTGCAATGATTTCATACAAGGTATAATTATTATTATTATCATTATTATTATTGGTATTACTGGTATTATTATTATTGATGATTGTTATTGTTATTATTATTGTTGTTATTATTGTTATTATTGTTGTTGTTATTATTGTTAGTATTGTTGTTGTTATTATTGTTGTTGTTATTATTGTTATTATTATTGTTGTTATTATTATTACTGTCGTTGTCCTGAGCAGCATCCTACCATCATCCAGAATGATAGCATAGAACAAGCAGAAAATGATTGATTTCAATAATTGGCTAAGCTTCTGGTGTCATTCTAAGGGTATCCAGTATCTGCCTGGGATGACATAATTGACAGACCTCGATGCTTTGCCAAAGATGGCCTGCATCTGTTATACCTGGGCTTCTGGATACTGGCCAAGGCTCTTGCCACCCCTATAGTGCCTTTTTAGGCAGTGTTCCAAAGACCAAATTACCACCGTAACAGCTACAAACAAATGCAATCGGAGGGTCATGCTGCTCAACGCTAGAATTCTAAATCTCAAAATGCACTCACTCGAAGCACTACTTAAAATGGAGAACATCGAAATTTGTGCTGTAACAGAGACCTGGTTTAAGGCAGAAGAAAGCACCCATGCACTACCAGGCTATAACTCATTTCACACCTTTCGGCCCCAGAACTTGGACTGAAGTTCCAAAGGCGGTGGTGTTTCCATAATCATAAAGGATGCACACACCTCCACACTGGTAGCCAAGCATAACGCATCAGAGATACTTCAGGTGCAGCTAAAATTGGGTCAGACAGCGATTCAGGTTGTAGCCTGTTATAGGTCCCCAACCATGTCCTAAGACTCATACTCCACATTCCTAAGCACCATGGAGAACATTAGGGTCCAACCTAACACTGTCATACTGGGCAACTTCAACTACTCCTCCATTAACTAGGAAAACTACTCATGTACCAATACACTTGCTCAACGTTTCCTGGATTTCATTAATCAACATGCCCTGGATCAGCTCGTTCTTACGCCCACTAGAGGTAGCAACATCCTTGACCTGATCATTACTAACATAGGTGACCATTGCTCTACACCAATAGTCAACTCCTCCCTGGTTAGATCTGACCAGAAACTAATCACCTTAGAAATCCACATCCCTCCTACCCTCCCACAAAGGTAACCACCACGAAAAACTTCTTTAAAGCTAACTTTTGACTCCTAAAAACAGAGGTGGCTAACTTCACAGCACCCATGCAAATGGAGAATAGTTGCATGACCTCCGAATCATATACCAATGCACTGTGCGAACATGTACACAAATGCTTGGATCTTGCCATACCCAATGGAACCAAGATGTTCTCCTCCAAAAAAAGGAAGCAAATCTGGTGGTCCCCTGCCATAAACAAACTCTACAACAGAAGGAGGAAACTGATAAGGAATAAGGTGAAGTCCCAAGACTGGAAAAACTCCCTTATCAGCCTAAACAAAAAGTTGGGATCCCTCATCAAATCCTCTAAAACTAGCTATGAAAATTGCAGCAGATAGTAAAGACAACCACAAGGCCTTCTATAGTTATGTAAAGAATCTCCACAGCAAGCTGAGCTACTGCACAATGGTACCTCCTATACTGAGCCAACAGATATTGCCAATATACTGGCTGACAGATTCACTGCCAACTTTACCCCCCCCCCCCCAGGACCAATCACAATACCAGTAGATTGCCAGGCACCCAGTATTACTGCTGCACAGGTTAAAAACAGCACTGTCCAAGGCCAAGAATGCAGCTTCTATGGGACCTGACAATATCCCTGGCTGTGTTCTACATGAACTACAGAGTGAACTGGCACCTCACCTGTGTGCCCTATTCAATCAAAGCTTCACCTCCGGCTTTGTCCCTACTGAATGGCACACTGCTATGGTCATCCCTCTCCACAAAGACGGAGCAACTACAGGCCCTGGGAACTATAGCCCCATTAGCCTGACAAGTCTTATATGCAAAGCTATGTAACGCATCATCATGGACCTAATAAGCAAGGATATAGGGAATCTCCAAACTCTGGATCCCACACAGTTTGGTTTTGTGAAGGGTAGATGATGCCTGCTCAACTTGGTTGACTTCTTTGAGTCAGTCACCAGAGCTGTGGTTGAAAGCAAGGTGGTTCATAAAGCCTACCTTGATCTGACCAAGGCCTTTGATACCATCCCCCACTCAGGGATCATATAAAAACTCACTAAGCTAGGCATCAACCCCTATATCACTAGGTGGGTTGCAAACTGGCTCACAGATAGAACCCACAGTGTGAAAGTAGCTGACTCCAAGTCAGACTGCTGACCAGTCAGGAGTGTACTCCCACAGGGATCGGTCCTGGGTCCTCTCTTGTTTGGTATCTACTTCTCAGAAGTCCAGTCCAACATGAAGGGACTCTGGCTGACAAAGTTCGCAAATGATTGCAAGTTGGGAGCCATTATTAACTCCCCAAGTGATGTTGACATCCTACAGAAAGGCCTCACTGAGACCAACAACTGGTGTCAGAACCATGGCCTTAAGCTCAATGCCAAAAAATGTGTCCATCCCCTTTGGGAAAAAAACAGTTCCCATGAATTACCACATTGATGGTAGTCCACTGAACACAGCAGGCCTTATAAGAGATCTGGGAACACAGGCTGACAGCTACTTCTCTTTTGATCAACACATTGCCACTGTGGTCAAAAAGTCCTTCTATGTGGCACATCGCATTACTAAGGGTTTTGCATTCAGGAAGAAAGAGGTCATTGTCTACCTCTACTCTTCCCTCATTAGGCCAATCATCGAGTACAATGCCCCATTTGGCATGTACCTCGCTAGATACCTGGAACAACTGGAGAGGCTGCAAAAGTACCTCACAAAGAGGATCCTAGGCCTTAAACACTTCTATATGGACAGACTCAAAAAACTCCAACTATTCTCTGTCTCATATCACCTACTTAGAGGCGGTCTCTGCTTGACTTACAAAGCCATGTCTGACCCAGCTCTGTTAGAAATGCTACATCTAAAGAAATCCCAATCCCTGCTCACCACATGCTCCAGAGACCTCAAACTCATTACCACAATCAACAGAATGTGCTGGAGGGACAGGTTCATAACCCAGAGACTGCCCATGCTATGGAACAGACTTCCCATACATGTCAAACAGAGCACCTCACTGGCCGTCTTCAAGAGAAATCTTGATGAGTGGATGGGAAATAGAAAATTCACCCTGGGGATCACTCCAGTGGCTCTACTCGACAGAGGCACTGGGAACTAAGGTCGGGTGGCACGATACCAGGGTTATCCTATGGGCTAGGCTTGTAAAGGCTCCAGGGCCATTAGCCTAGTACACACCTATGAACCTGTGAACCTATTATTGTTATTATTATTATTATTATTATTATTACTTTGTTGACGAGGTTACTCCTATTTGGCCAATGACCTCTTTTCAGAGGAGACTTGAGGAAGTGTTCATACTAGCTTGGGGAAATTCGGCCAGGACACCATGGAACTTCCTACTATCTTTTCTATGAGTATTTTTACATCCACTTGGGCTACCACCAACTTGGTTTAGCATCTCATTTAATAACTTTTTATCACTAAAAAGCAATGTTTCCATATTTGTAGCTAGCTAGTATTATGTCATTTAGATAGCAATTACAATTTTAAACTTTTGAAATTACTAACTCCCCTGACACACACATGACAACCCAGAAAAAAAACTTAAAAGTATGATTATCTAACATGACATAATGCTGAGAACTTTGTATTATATAATGTTGAAAGGTGTGCATCCTTTCTACTCTGGTATAGAGAGACCTCCTCAGTAATATATTCTCATCCTATGACAAACCCTAGAGGTAATAAAGATTTCTCCACATGAAGGAGAAAACCTGTGCTGGGCAATCCAGTTTATCAAACCACTACAAAAACATTTGAACAAGACCACCTTCCCATTTCTCATTTAGCTTTAAGACCACTCTTTCTGATAGGCCTAACTTTCCATCTATGTCTGCTCTTATACAGTACTTATTATTTACTGCTCATTCTTTCTTATCATTAGACATTTTAAGTACTTAAATCTGTTTATAACTGCCCTAATCCCCTGCGCTCATCTTCCCCTGCTTTTCCACTTCTTTTCAGAGCAGTCAGCTTTTCCCCCACTTACATTGTCTTAACTCTAACACTCATTTGCTTTGTAGGTATAATATTTGGTCTGCAGCAGACCATGCATTATTTTCCAATTAATGTTAATAGCATACAGCATTTTTTCTTTAAATTATACAACAGCGGAAGAGAAAAGAAGTCAAACAATCTTAAGGCTTGACGATATGTTAAGGAAACAAGAAACATAACATGGTGCATCACCGTCTAAGGGAAGTGGTAACTGTGATTGAAGTTACTAAAAAGACAGCTCCAGGCAGAAACTAAAGATATATATTATACTAGTATTTTAAATCACTCCAAGTCCTTTGCATTATATTTTGTTATACATACCATAAAATGACCATGAAGGGGGTTGACTTACTGACAAGATTTGGTTTTCATTTTGATCTTTTTGTTCCCACAGAGCAGTTTGTATTCTCATACTATGACAAACCCTAGCGGTAATAAAGATTTCTCCACATGAAGGATGTGGGGGCAGCCCCCTGCAAAAAATATGATGTAGTGCAATCCTATCTCGCCTACATTCGTAACTGATGGGCTCGGAGCCAAGAAACGGCTCCGACTCAGCCGATAAACTAGCACAAAGTCTCTGATTGGCTGGGCCAACCCCTCTGTCCCAGGATGCACCACACCCAAGCCCCCAGATCTCGTTTGCCGCTTCTAGAGATACGACGTGGTCTCGAGTTGGCTGTGGCTAAGTACCCTATTTTTTTTGTCAAAATTTTGGCTTTTGGTGGGTTTTTTCTTAAGAATTAACCAAAAGCAGTTACAGAACTGGTAAAGCTGCTGGAAAAAGGAGTCATCCAGCTAGTCCCCGAAGGCCAGGCCGGATTAGGAACTTACTCAAGATTATTTTTGGTGCCAAAAAGAACAGGGGACTTGAGACCTATCCTGGATCTCAGCCATCTCAACCACTTCGTAAAGAAGTCCAAGTTCTAGATGGTCACGCTACAGTCCATTTTTCCATTGCTGGAAGAAGGAGTTTGGATGTGCTCCATCGATCTCAAGGACGCCTGTTATCACATCAAGATAGACATGGCGTCCCGGACTCATTTACGCTTCCGCCTGGGAACCAGTCACTACCAGTTTCGGGCCCTGCCCTTTGGTCTCACCACAGCCCCCAGGGTGTTTACCAAGTGCCTGGCAGTGGTAACGGCTCACCTGAGGCGTCTTGGATTCCAGGTGTTTCCGTATCTAGACGACTGGCTCCTCACTGCTCCCACCAAGCATCTACTCACTCATGCTGTGACTACTACCATCGAATTGGGACAATTGCTAGGCATAACATTCAACTGGGAAAAGTCTGTATTGCTGCCATCACAGCGTGTTGCCTTTATAGGCGCAGGGCTAGACTCTATAAAAATGTGAGCCTACCTCCCAACAGAAAGGATAAGGATTTTACAGAACCAAGTCAAAGACCTATTGCCCCGTCGGAAAGTTCCGGCCAGGTTAGTCCTTCAACTCTTAGGATCCATGGCGGCCTCTATTCTATTAGTTCCGCTGGCAAGACTGCACATGTGGATTCTACAGTGGCTCCTATCGAGCCAATGGTCCTTCCAGGAACTTCCGTTGTCCCACCCGATAATTATCACGGACTCATGTCGGCGGGATCTTCACTGGTGGCTTCTCTCCTCCAACCTGAACCTGGGCAAATCCTTCTACCCTCCATCCCCCGTTGCCACGGTGACCACGGATGCCTCCCAGATAGGGTGGGGGGGCATTATCTGGGCAGGACTGTCCAAGGCACTTGGCAAGATCACGAGACTCATCTATATATCAATGTCCTGGAAATGAGAGCAGTGCTTCTAGCGTTGCAGGCACTACACAGCTCTCCCCACGGGGCACGATTGCAATTCTTTCAGACAATATGTCAGTGGTTTGGTACCTCAACAAACAGGGAGGGACCAGGTCTTACCCCCTTTGCAGAGAAGCCATGAGAGTGTGGGAATGGGTGATTGCTTTGCAGAGATTTCTAGTGGCAACTCACATTCCTGGGAAATCCAATGTTATAGCGGACCGGCTGAGCAGGGACATCCTGATGCCCCACGAATGGTCCCTGAACGATCAAGTGGTGGATCGGATCTTCGCCCGGTGGGGGTTGCCTTGCTGCAACCTATTCGCCAGTCCGCTGAATGCAAAGTGTGACAATTACTTCTCCTTGATCCCTGCTCAAGGGGAAGAACCCAGAGATGCGCTGGTCCACAAATGGCCCTCCAGTCTACTCTATGCCTTCCCCCCACTTCCTCTACTGCCCAGACTGATTCAGAAGGCGATCCGTCTGGGAAGCACCATAATACTGATAGCCCCATTCTGGCCCCGTCAAGTGTGGTTTCCATTCCTGTGGAAGTATGCGGTGGACAGCCCCTGGATCCTGAATCCGATTCCGGACCTCCTGACTCATCAGTAGGGGCAGGCCCATCCGTCTTTATGGACTCTCAAACTGGCGGCTTGGCTGCTCCATTTCCAACCTTAGTCAGGCAACAGGCGTTTTCGCCTGAGGTGGTTCGAATATTGTCCTCTTCGCATAAGCCTTCTACCAAGGGTATTTACTTTAGCAAATGGAAGAGATTTGCTATTTGGGCCCAGCGGCATAACCTTGATCCCCTGACAGCTCCCGTTTCCGTGGTTCTGGATTTTTTGGCTTCTCTTTTTAGTCAAGGTTCCGCCATTTCTACGCTGAAGGTACAATTAGCAGCAATTTCCAATTTCCATGTTGCCTTTGATCCTTCACTCATGAGTCACAAATTGTGTAAGGCCTTTCTTAAAGGAGCATGGTTGCTTCATCCCCCTATATCGCATCCAGTTTTGCCATGGGACTTGAATGTGGTCCTTGGTGCCTTGACGTCCCCTCCTTTCGAACCAGCAACAACTTGTGAGAAAAAATTCTTGTCATGGAAAACCGCATTTTTGGTAGCTATTACTTCGGCCAGAAGGGTTTCAGAACTTCAAGCCCTTTCTGCCAAGCCTCCTTATCTCATTTTCCATAGGGACAGAGCATCCCTGAGATTAAATCCATCCTTTCTCCCTAAGGTTTCTTCTGCTCTTCACCTTCAACAATCTATTGAGCTTCCAGTCTTCTTTCCCGATTTTTCCAATGATGCAAAATACAGATTTCACCAGTTGGATGTGCATAGACAATTACGTTTCTATCGATATAGGACGCAGCAGGACAGAAAATCAGATCAATTATTTGTTGCCTTTGCAGATAACAAAATTGGCAAACCAGTCACTAAAGCCATGATCGCCAGATGGATCAGGGATTGCGTGTCCTTCATTTATTCATCAACAGGAAGGTCCCTTCCATTCCCAGTTAGAGCTCATTCTACTAGGGCCATGGCAACTTCAACAGCTTTCCACTCCAGACTGTCTGTGGATGAAATTTGTGCTGCTGCCACTTGGTCTTCTCCACACACCTTTGTTTCTCATTACAAATTAGACTTGACATCCAGAGGTCGGGCGTATTTTGGTTCCACAGTGCTCAGGAGTGTTTTTTCCAGTGAGCCTCCCAGGATATAGGTGCTAGGGACGCGGTCCCATCAGTTACGAATGTAGGCGAGATAGGATCGCATTACATCTTTTAGTTATGTACTTACCATAACGATAAATGTATGCGATCCATCTCGCCTATATTCGTATATACCCCCCCCTCCTGCCCCCTACCTGAAGGATTTGTAGGAAACACTTTTGGGGTTTCCACTGAAAGTCTAATTTCTTCTCTCTGGATCACGTATCTCCGTGAGTTGAGTGCATGTGAGAGAGAGTTTGTGTAGGGCAAACAAGATCTGGGGGCTTGGGTGTGGTGCATCCTGGGATAGAGGGGTTGGCCCAGCCAATCAGAGACTTCGTGCTAGTTTATCGGCTGAGTAACGGCTCCGAGCCCATCAGTTACAAATGTAGGCGAGATGGATCGCATACATCTATCATTATGGTAAGTACATAACTAAAAGTTATTTGTTGTTTCATTGACCTGAAGATTCTACTGGACTGTGTAGTCTAGCAAAGCTTCAGTAAATTTAGTCTGAAAGAAACACAGAGAAAACAGTAATAAATTAGGTGGTTTTGTTTTTGCATTTATTTACAAACACAGTGATATCAGTCACTTAAGCAATCAACATACTGTACATAGTGTTAGTGTTTCTTTTTCAATGAATTACTCTGTTGTGTGCTAACTATAAGGTCCTCAGAAGCCTTTCATGGCACATTAAAATAATCTTCCACATAAAGTAGAAAAACTGCAAGGCTTTAAGTATTCAAAATTCTATTTCTATCCAAATACCAGACCCTGATACATATTCTTGCTGAGATGTCAAACTTGCCAGACAAGTACAGCAGCTTGGATCATTCATCTATGAATGATAGTAGTCACTTCATAAAGTTTGTAAGGTAGATGAAAGCTGCATGTAGTATGATATTCTATGTGTCCTGAATTTTTTTTTATAGGTAAGTGGATAAAAGCAACACTTAATTAGTCAAAAGCAAGAGTACTTACCAGCTTGTCCATACAGTGCTGCAATAAAACTCGCTTTTGTTTTTCAAATAATGATTTCTCCGACAACTAACTCTTTGAAAAAGAGTTTCACTTTAGCTGTTATATGTAGTATAGAACACTTTAGTAGTCTCAGCAAGAAACAGTCTAGGGATGAACAATTTTAGACAGTTATGCATAAAAAGGTGGTTGCCTCCCTTGGGTCATACAGGCCAAAACCAATTCCTCTTTGAAATATAGAAGATTTGAATAGAAAAAAGATGGAAAATTCCTGACCTGTGACATTAAAAAATGGAAATAAAAATACTTGAAAGGTACTGAGAGGTATTATGGGCATTAAACTTAATCAAGGGATTCAATGAAAACCCTGGAATAAGGTTAACTTCATTGCAGCATTGAGATATCATTTATGAGCTAGTCAGAAAACCAATTTGCTTCATAGTGATAATGAAACAACCACCTAAAGACAGCTACAGAAGTTTTTCAACTCAGTCCATAAATTTGTTAGAAGCAATCTTCATGAAGTCAGGTCAGTGACCAGAAATTAGATAAACACAGATGTTTATTGCAAAGAGTGCCACAAAGGTCAGTGGAGGCAAGACGTGGGTTTACACAATATCTGGGTTTTTCGAAAAAAGGGAAAAGTTCAGCAAAGTTACCACAAGATTTGGAAGCTGTAGAAGGCTAAAGCTTAGTGAATGAATTCCTGATGCTTACTATCAATTGTCAGGCTCCCAAGAAAAACTTTCTGTTAAAAGGAGGCAAAAATAAAGCTGAGGCAGGATGTAAGAAACACAAATTTGTCATTTCATGTGGAATGAAGAAAAGTATGTTCCCACAAATAACATTTAAATAGGGATGTGTAATTCACCATGAAAACAAAATAGTAAAAATTAGTTTAATGGAGGAATTGCAGATGTTAAGAGTAGAAATAGTGAATGGTAATATAATATGCATAGGCTGGGTTAAGGAAATAAACATGACCTTCATCCCATTTTCACAGACTGGAAGACGAGGTGCCTGTCTGAAGGCCAGCAGTTGGGAAGTGAGAAAGCCACAACAGGAAACTGAAAGAGGGAACACTGTGGCAATCCACCTGGGTACCAACTTTTTAAAAAGTGTCTTCCATCACTGGACAAAAGAAAAAGGCAGTACTGAAAAGCAAACGAGTTTATATTGTACAGGTGGACAAGTCTGTAACTGTTTGATATACAGACTAACCAAGGGCTTGAATTAACTTTACAAACCAAGAGTAAATACTTTCAGCACTGGTCTACACACAGTGAAATAGTTTGACCATCACTGCCTTAGACTGGACTTTGTTCTCATCTGCATATAGAAGTGAATGTTAAGCCAGACCTAAAGCTTCATCTGGAACTGATATGCTCATTATGCAGTGTATGTACACTAAACAGTATACACATTGTCAAGGATTACTGAGTAAGAGGGTGAGGCACAGATGTTAGCACTTTGAAGCACAGTTAGAAGGCAGGGTCACATGACACACACTATCCAATTACCATTAGCTCCCTTAATAACATTCAAACAGTAATACCCTACATATACCTATATATGAGTCATCTATTTTCATTAAAAAATAATTATGCACCGTAGTCAAATTATTCATAATGATTTACAAAATACTATTGTTTGATAATATGTCTCGTATACTACATACACAGAATAAATTTCAGCAATGAAAAACAAGTCACCTGATTTCTAAAAAAACACCTTTTCAACATTACTACAATACCATCAGCAGTCATTGCAATAATCTACAATGGGTAGCACTTGACTAAGAATGACATACCCCTGCTCTTCTCAGTTTATAGCACTTCTTGATCTGTGGACTATGAGTGTTTCATAGTCCCACAGTTCATATACGTACAACGGTAATCAGTGAAGAATGCCACTTTTCCTTTAAGTCAATGTGCTGAATGCCACTGACTTCATAAAAGTGAAGTGCTGGACAAAAATGCCCACACAGTTTCACCTGTCTGGAAGATCATAAAATGAGTTTAAACTAGTCTGTTTATACACAGTGAAAGCCATATGACTGTAAAGCTACAATTTCTTTCGTCTATTTTTATAGTTGATAACTGAGTATGAGCTTGTGCAAGTCTGAATATAACTTTGGCAATTATTTGAGGAATGTATCTCTTTAAGTAAACTTAAAAACTATAAGTTATTTAGTGAATGTAAGGGCATCCTTAGGTGGACAGTCTGATTGCTCTTTTATAAGGCTGGAAAGGGGAAGATAGTTGGAAATGAGGAAGAGAGAAGACAAGAGACACACAGTATGATGACACCAAAAAGGGTTGTGCTGGAGGAGGTGGAACATGACAGGCACTATATGTTTGTGGGAATGAACTCATTATTTTTAAAATTTTTTATATAATAGGGAAGTTGGGGAAGAAATAAGGGAAGAGGGTGTAGAAAGAGGCTTTGAGAAGAGTTAAAGAATAGATGCAGCATAAAAGATAGACAAAACAGACAGGAGCACTACAGTAGGCTGACGGTGGAAGACACAGTACATACAGATGGCAGATGGAGTGCAGGAGAGGTTTCACTCCAGTCTGGAGGACCTTAATTATCTCCCCTCTGTGATAGGCCTGCAGAGGGGGGTCCCCAGTGGTATGGTGGTGGAGATCTCTAGTGGCTTGGTGGCCAGAACCAACTGGGTCAACAAGTCTTGTACCCACCAGAGGAGGCCTTGTATGGGTTGAAGGCATTTCTCCACTGCCTGTTCAACTGCTGCCACTACCAGGTCCCAATACTCACGATGTTGAGAGCTTTCCAATCTGCTATGCACCAGTGGGCCCACAGGGCCTGAGTCATCACATCAGCCCTGTAAAGATGTCCGCTGGTGGACAGAGGGAGGTGGTGAGTATTCTCTGATCTGGGATGCATGTGGCTGGGCTCCCCCTAGGAAATCTGAACACTGCGGAAAAAGAGCATAAAACAGAGAGGAAGAAAAAATAGAGACAAGAATAAGCCATAAGTTGTTGTTTTTATCATTTTATTGACAGTAAAGAATAACCATTTATTACCAATTTAATTTGGCTGCTGATACTAACTTCATACTTTACTGCTGACTGACCCAAAATATGTACTTGTGGCTCTTTAATTGGTACTGTTCTTCTTTAATGACTATAGATATATATATATATATATATATATATATATATATATATATATATATATATATATGGGTCTACTTTGTTTTGTTGAATCTCATTTCACTGAATTTCATTTCACCTGACCACTTTGCTGAAAACTCAAATTACAGAACACTCATTTCACTGAATTTCATTTCACTGAACTGCACTTAGTATATATGGCACTGTGTAGAGTACTGTAAGGCAAGTAAAAGGTACATGCCCCACTGTAGTGTGATTCTGGAGTTTGTATATATAGTTAGGGGGGTGCATAGCCCCCCACTTAGTTTGAGTACATATTGTCGTCTGGAGAGAGTTAGTCACTGGTGTTGTAACTATGCATGTCTATTGTTTAAAATGTATTGTTTTGAAGTATTTGGTAAAATACAATATAAAACAAACAATGTGGGGGGCTGTGCCTCCCACACCAACTAACTATATATACTAACTCCAGGATCGCACTACAGTGGGGAAACAGGCATATACCTTTTACTTGCCTTACAGTACTCTACACAGTGCCATATATACTAAGTTCAGTTCAGTGAAATGACATTCAGTGAAATGAGTTTTCATTAGTTTGTGTTTCAGCGATGTAGTCGGGGTGAAAATAAATTCAGTGAAATGAGATTCAACGAAACAAAGTAGACCCATATACACACACACACATATATATATATATATATATATATATATATATATATGTATACACACACACACACACACACACACACACATATATATATATATATATATATATATATATATATATATATATGATTACCTTTTTTATTTACATAATAGCAATATATTATTGTTTACTGCTCATGACTTCCTTCTCTTAAATGCCTCAGTCTCTTCTGAGCCTGTGCTCGTTTGTATTACTCAAGTGGAGACAAAAAAATGCAATGTTGTTATGTATGCTAAACCCCTATACCTGCTTAGCCGATGAATACATTTTTAATTTTTTTTCACTTTTTCCAAGAAGATCTGACATTAAGGATGTTTAACTTAATGAAGCAATACACTAGGCCTTACTGGACTAATGCAAACTGGCAGCAGTAATGACTGTTGCGCTTATTCCCTGACAATCTTTCATTGTCTTTCCTATCCTAATGAAATAGTGTTGATCTACAGATGTACTCCATATTCCCACTTAATGCATTCAGAGGAACCACGGTTCCTGATGAGGGGTGGGAAGAGGTTAGCTGCTGCTGCATTGATCTTCATGGCAAATTTGCCAGTTAAGTCAGTTTCTGGAAGTCAGGGTACATTTCTGTGAGGGCTGCTAATTTTAACAATATGTTAAAACTCAGCAATTTAATCTGCAGTATGTACTGCAATGTTTGCCTGTGTTTTTGTGAATAATATAGTGGTATTACTTATATGTTATGCAATTATTAGATAACACTAAAATTAAGTAAGTAAGTAATGCAGCATTCAATATGTTATTCACAAAAGTCTGTGGTATGTAAGTCATACATGTGCTGCTTTGTTTTACACCCCATTCTGTCTTGAGTGTGGTGGCATTTTGTTTGTGAAACAACTGTTCTAGAAATCACCAAGAAACACTATCAAAAGATGCCATTTACACATAACTTTTAGCCTAATAGCTGATTTCTGGCTATGACTAAGCAAAGGAAATAAATCCAACCTTCATTCAGTAAGCACTGTATCATTAGGTAGTATACTTGAAAAACTTTACTTTTTGAGTTTGTATTGTTTTACATTGCCCATATTTGCAATGACTTTAGCTATATATATATAAAATGTGTGTGTGACACATATTCAAAATAATGTTCGCACACACACACACACACACACACACACACACACACACACACACACACACACATATATATATATATATATATGCATGTATGTTCGTGTGTGTATGTATTTTATCTGTATGACAGACATTTGAAGTATCAAAACATTGAGAGCGTAAAGACTCAAAACACTTTGAATCACAAAGATCCAAATACATATTGCTTCAAATCACAAAGATTCAAAGAAAAATAAAATCTACTTTTTTGCTGGTGGAAAGTCCCCTGTACACCCCACGTGGGGGACTGTGCCCCCACGCCCCCTGCTAATTATATATATCATCTCCGAGATCACAGTGTAGTGGGGAAAGAGTATATTTCCTGATCCCCTCTGTACTATGATCTCATACAAAAAAAAAAACTGATCACTTTGACAAACTGACTTCTAGATCTGTTGTATCAAACCAAAACATTGACACACATCCAAAACCAATGTTTTGGCAGGGGCCTCCTGCACTTTCCATGTCCTTTGTCAATTACATATACCAAATTCATTGTTGCACAACTCTGAGGAAATATTTACACTGTCAATATTAATGTGCTTAGGTAGTTTTAACTACATCTATATATATATATATATATATATATATATATATATATATATATATATATATATATATATATATACATATGGGTGTGTATGTATATATATATATATATATATATATATGTGTGTGTGTGTGTGTGTGTGTGTGTGTGTGTATATATATATATATATATATATATATATATATATATATATATATTTTGCATTTGTTAACTGGGTTGGTCCAGCTGGATAAGAATTTACCCTTTTGCAGTGTAGACCCGAGGGGAAAAGCCCCAAACAGACATACAGAGACAAGTTTACAATAATACAGAGCAAAACAATGTCATGAATACAATGGATAAAACAAAAAATAATGTACTCCATGGAATTAAACATAGCTATATACAAAAGTATAATAATAAGGTTGTAAAAGGAAAAACAACGATAATAAATCCAAGAGGTATGCAGTAAGGTAATTAAGGTTATAGGTAATCTTTTGAAAATAATATGGTATTATTAGATTAGTGGCTAGAAGGAGAAATTGTGTATGTGCAGGGGGCCTCAGATCTGAGGATGAAACTAGTGCAGGAGTAAAAAAAAATAGAGAAATACGTATGTACAAGGGGCCTCAGATCAGAGGAAGAGTTGGTGCAGAAGAAGTAAGTAGTAGAGGAGGGATGTAGTGATCTAGAGGGAGGGTGTAGAAGGGAGAGCAGATAGATATAGTAAGATATAGAAATAGGAAAGGTCTTATAGAACAGACTTAGTGGTAAAGTGGGTATAGGGAGAGGAAGGGGTTAAGTAGGGTGGTTGCAGGTACATATAGAATTGTTATGGGGATATAGTATCAGGTCATGTTTGAAGTTAGAAAGGGAGGTATGGCTTCTGATTTGGAGTGGAAAATTGTTCCAGATAAGGGAAATGGAGTGTTTATAGAGTATTTTACCTATGTTCTTGTTGGGTCTATAGACTTGTACTAAGTGTTTATCAGAGCTGCGCAGGGAACAGGGAGGGGTGTACCAGGAGATTAGGTTGGACAGAGATGGACAGTCAGAGTTTGAATTAAGAATTGTAAAAGCTTGGATTAGCTGACGTTTGGCCAGAAGGTGTGGGAGTTCAAGCCGATGTAGTTTTGTGAGTGCTATGCAGTGATGGAATTTATAGGAGCTGCTGGTGACAAATCTAACAATTTTGTTGCAGGTTTGGTCAAGCTTTGCCAGCAGGTTATTTTGTAGATTAGAAAATGGAGGGGAGCCATAGAGGAGGGCAGGGAGGAGTAGGATTGGGCTAGCAGCAGTTTTAAGTTGGGGGTCAGAAATTTGCTATTTCTGTAAAGCAGGCCCAGTTTTTGGTGTGTTTTCTTTGTAGAATGAAGTATGTGGAGGTCTAGTTTGAGCTGGTCATATATGATGACACCCAGGAGTTTAGTGTGGGAGTCTGGTCTTATGATGGTGCCATTTAGAGAGGATAAGAGAAAGCTGGATTTGTGAAGGGCTACAGTTTTAGGCAGGAATAATAAGAGCTTAGTTTTAGAGGGGTTCAGGATGAGTTGATTGTTGGTGAGCCACTGCTCAACAGAATAAAATGAAGTTTGGGTGGAATGGCGGAGGTTGTTGATAGAGTCAGAAATGGAGATCAGAGTTGAATAATCTGCGTACTGAATGATAGAGGAGAGGTTACAGGCAATGTGTAGGTCATTGGTGAAGAGATTGAAAAGGAGGGGACAGAGAATTGAGCCTTGAGGAATACCGGTCTGAACTGCCAGAAAGGGAGAGAAGGAATTTTGCCATTTAACTGCTTGTAGGCGATTGGACAGGTAACTTGAGAACCAATTAAGAGTGGGGATGAAAATGTTCAGCTGAGAAAGTTTATGAAGTAGAAGATTGTGAGAGACACTATCGAAAGTCCTTGAAAGATCTAAGAAAAGGCATGACATGAGTTTGTTATTGTCTCTAGCCTCAGCTACTGTATGTGAGAAGGATAAGAGTGCAATGTTAGTACTGTGTTTGGGTATGAACCCATGCTGGGTGGTGGTTAAAAGATTGTTGTAAGTAAGGTGAGAAAGTAGTTGAGAATGGATACACTTTTCCAGAATTTTGAAGAGGGGAGAAAGAATAGCAATGGGACGGAAGTTAGATGGTTCTGTGGAGTTACCTCCTTTATGTAGTGGGATAGTGTAGTATTGCTTCCAAATAGAGGGGGCAGTGGATTCTTGGATTGTGCGGTTGATTAGAATGGTGACAGGAAGGGCAATAGAGTTAGCAGCAAGTTTTAGGAATTGGGGAGGTAGATTATCAGGGGTGGGAGAACATGGTTTGAATTTACTGATGAGAGTTTTAATATAACTAATAGAGACAGGTTTGAGCATGAAGGGGTCTGAGAGGTTAGTGGAGTCTGATTGGGGATGTGAAAAAGGTACTGGCTTGGTAGTGGAAGTAGAAGAACTGGTTGGGAGGGTGGCCTAATGGTTAAGGTGTTTGCCTTACAAACACACAACAAGGGTTTGGTCTCACAACAGAAGGATAATTGGCTAGGCTTAAAATGGCTCGCAAGAGCAGTCAGCCTAGTACTAACCTATGAACCTATGAACCTAAATGGAATTAGGGGTAGAGTTGGTGTTGTTGGTGGTGTTAGGTACTTGTTTAGAAATGGTATCAGTGAAGTTATGATTTAAATGGATGGCGGTATCACAGGGTGATTGATTGGGAAAATGGTTGGGAGTTGTGGGTGAGCTAGGTTTGAGAAGAGTTTTTATGGTTGTCCAGACCTCCTGGGGGTTAGAAGTGTGCAGAGATTGGTCAGAGAAGTGAAAGTTTCTTTTGTCCTGGTTGACTCTCTTTTTTGTAAGGCTTCTAAGTTCCCTGTACGTTTGTAAAAGGGCAGGAGATTTGCTTTTCTGATATTGTTTCCAAATGGCATCCCTTTTATGTATAAGGTGGTAGGTTTCTTTGGATAGCCAGGGGCATGTTTAGCTTTGACTTTTATATTTCCTGATGGGGGCAAGAGAGTTGAGTATGTTTAGGAATGTCTGGTTGAAGTAGCTGACTGCATCGTTTAAAGGTAGAGAGTATAGGCAGGACCAGTTAATTTTGGAGAGGATTTGATCGAAGGAGGTGGTATTGAATTTTCTTAGGTTACAGATGTATTTTATGAGGTAAGTACTAATGAGGTTGGGTGAGTATCTAGTAATATGGATAGGCAGGTGATCACTGATGGAATCAGATAGTGTACCTGGCTGGTGGTACCAATTTGGAGAATTTACAAGAATCCAGTCAAGGGTAGAATTGAAGTGCAAATATATATATATATATATATATATATATATATATATATATATATATATATATATATATATATATATATATTCTAGTTTTTTGAGTCTGTCCATACAGGACATGTGGTTAAGGCCTAGTACTTTTGTGGCCTCTCCAGTTGTTGCAGGTGTCTAGTGAGGTACATGCCAAATGGGGCATTATACTCGATGATTGGTCTAATGAGAGAAGAGTAGAGGGAGACAATGACCTCTTTCTTCCTGGGTACAAAGCCCTTAGTAATGAGATGGGCCACATACAAGGACCTCCTGACCACAGTGGCAATGTGGTGGTCAAAAGAGAGGTTGCTGTCAACCTAGATTCTCAGATCTCTTATAATGCCTTCTGTGTTCAGTGGACTACCATCAATGTGGTAATTCAAGGGGAACTGGGTTTTTCCCAAGGGGGTTGATGACACATTTTTTGGCAATGAGGTTAAGGCCATGGTTCTGACACCAGTTGTTGGTCTCAATGAGGCCTTTCTGTAAGATGTCAACATCACTTGGGGAGTTAATAATAGCTACCAACTTGCAATCATCTGCGAACTTTGTCAGCCAGAGGCCCTTCATGTTGGCCTGGACTTCAGAGAAGTAGATACTAAACAGGAGAGAACCCATGACTTCACCATGTGGGACTCCACTCATGACTGGTCAGCAGTCTGACTTGGAGTCAGCTGCTTTCACACTGTGGGTTCTATCTGTGAGCCAGTTTGCAACCCACCTAGTGATATAGGGGTGAGTTTTTCTATTATTCCTGAGTGGGGGTTGGTATCAAAGACCTTGGCCAGATCAAGGTAGGCTGTATGAACCACCTTGCCTTCATCCACAGCTCTGGTGACTCAAAGAAGTCGACCAAGTTGAGCAGGCATGACCTACCCTTCACAAAACCAAACTGTGTAGGATCCAGAGTTTGGAGATTCCCTATATCCTTGTTTATTAGGTCCATGATGATGCGTTCCATAGCTTTGCATATCAGACTCGTCAGGCTAATGAGACAATAGTTCCCAGGGTCTGTAGTCGCTCCTCATTTGTAGAGAGGGATGACTGTAGCAGTGCGCCATTTGGTAGGGATAAAGCCTGAGCTGAGGCTGTGATTGAACAGGGCAAAAAGGTGAGGTGTCAGTTCACTCTGTAGCTCATGTAGAACACAGCCAGGGATATTGTCAGGTCCCATAGAAGCTATATTCCTGGCCTTGGACAGTGCTGTTTTAACCTGTGCAGCAGTAATACTGGGTGCCTGGCAATCTACTGGTATTGTGATTGGTCCTTTGGAGGGGGGGAGGGGTAAAGCTGGCACTGAATCTGTCGGCCAGTATATTGGCAATATCTGTTGGCTCAATATAGGAGGTACCATTGTGCAGTAGCTCAGAGCAAATCTGGGTATTGCCATGGAGATTCTTTACATAACTATAGAAGGCCTTGTGGTTGTCTTTACTATCTGCTGCAATTCTGTTTTCATATCTAGCTTTAGAGGATTTGATGAGGGATCTCAACTTTTTGTTCAGGCTGATAAGGGAGTTTTTCCAGTCTTGGGACTTCACCTTATTCTGCATCAGTTTCCTCCTTCTGTTGTAGAGTTTGTTTATGGCAGGGGACCACCAGATTGGCTTCCTTTTTTTGGTGGAGAGCATCTTGGTTCTATTGGGTATGGCAAGATCCATGCATTTGTGTACGTGTTTGTACAGTGCATTGGTCTATGATTCGGCAGTCATGTAATTATTCTCCATTTGCATGGGTACCGTAAAGTTAGCTATTTCTGTTTTTAGGAGCCCAAAATTGGCTTTGGACAAGTTTTTCATGGTGATTACCTTTGTGGGGGGTGGGGTGGGAGGGATGTGGATTTCCAAGGTGATTAGTTTGTGGTCGGATCTAACCAGGGAGGAGTTGACTATTGGTGTAGAGCAACGGTCACCCATGTTAGTAATGACCAGGTCAAGGATGTTGCTACCTCTACTGGAGGTAAGAATGAGCTGGTCCAGGGCATTGAAATTAATGAATTCCAGGAAACATTGGGCAAGTGTATTGGTACATGAGCAGTTTTCCCAGTTAATGGAGGGGTAGATGAAGTCGCCCAGTATGAGAGTGTTAGGTTGGACCCTAATATTCTCCAGGGTGCTTAGGAACGTGGATTGTGAGTCTTGGGACACGGTTAGGGACCTATAGTAGGCTATAACTGGAATCACTGTCTTACCCAATGTTAGCTGCACCTGAAGTGTCTCAGATGCGTTATGTTGGGCTACCAGTCTGGAAGTGTGCATCCTTTATGAATATGGAAACACCACCTCCTTTGGTGCTTCAGTCCAAGTTCTGGGACTGAAAGGTGTGGAATGAGTTATAGCCTCAAAGTACAGGGGTGCTTTCTGCTGCCTTGAACCAGGTCTCTGTTACAGCACAAATGTCAATGTTCTCCATTTTAAGCAGTGCTTCGAGTGAGTACATTTTGAGATTTAGACTTCTAGCTTTGAGCAGCATGACCCTCAGATTGCATTTGTTTGTAGTTGTTACGGTGGTAATTTGGTCTTTCGAACACTGAGTAAAAAGGCACTATAGGGGTGGCAAGAGCCTTGGTCAGTATCCGGAAGCCCAGGGGTGATAGATGCAGGCCATCTCTGGCAAAACATCGAGGTTGGTCAGTCATGTCATCTCAGGCAGACAGATACTGGATCCTCTTAGAATGACACCAGAAACGTAGCCAATTGTTGAACTCAGTCATTTTCTGCTTGTACTGTGGTATCATTCTGGGTGATGGTAGGATGCTGCTCAGGGCTAGGGTCATACCCACCTGGGCTACATAGTCCAAGAGCTCCTCCATGTCTCTTTTCATGTAGACCAGGGAAGTACATCTCAGGTCATTCACACTCACATGTACAATGAAAGAGTCATATTTGTATCTATTGTTGAGGGACCTGAGTGCATGTGTTATGTGGCCGATCTTGGCTCCTGACAGACAACTGACTGTTACTTTCTCCTTTTTCAACCTAGTGAGTGGGACATCAGTGTGCCTCACTATCGAGTCACCTATGACTAGTGTGTTGGGCTTGCTGTTTTGCCTTAGGGTCTTTGGTTGAGTGGCACACTGTTTAGGAGAGTTATGCATCTCGTGATTAGTGTTGTGTTGTGTTGGTCGAGTGCATTTCTGCCTTGGAGGTCTCTGCTGTTTGGGAAGATTTTTATTGAAAGCCTCCACAAAGGTGGGTGTGTGGTTTGTGTTTTTATGTGAAGGCAGTGCTGGTGTGTGTTCTGGAGGACTATGTGTTCCACGTGTTGTGGTGCAAGTGTTGACCTTCTCCTCTTGACCAGCTATTCCGGTCTTGGCTGGAGAGTGTGTGGCTTCCAATTTGGATATACAAGTCCATCTCTCACAAGTCTGAGTGATGGGAGGTACGAGGACAGGGTTGTCAGTGTATGTGAGGCAGTTGCTACATTGCCTCAGGATGCCCAAGTTCACCAGGTTAATAGGAGAAAGCACAGGGAACTGACCTTAAGACATGCCTGGAGGGGTGGGCATTAATAATAAGTACTGGAGCTCTTTCCTTGTAGAACATTTAGTACTGGTAGCACTTTTGTGTACTAAAATAATTGCTACAAGAAGTCTGATAAGGTGCTAAACTAATAAGCTAGTAAAAGTGCAGGAGAGGAGAGAACTAGCAGATCTAAGGGAAAAATTGAAGAGCAGACGTTGGCACTGCTCAGAAGCTTACAAACAGTCCTGGATACAGCAAATCTGTATCTGGACTAGACTAGTTACAGGGAAGGGGGTAAACAAGTGCAAATGTGGGCTTTTAAACCAGAAAGTTGAAAGAGATGAAAAAACTGACCAAACAACCAATAAGCTACAATTTCTGGGCCAGAAACCACTCCTCTTGTGGTAAATAGACTACCTAGTGCTTACCACTCCCACTGATAAGCTAGAAGGCTTCCCTCCAACAGAGAAAGGCTTGGGGGGCTCAGAAGCTTACAAACAGTCCTGGATACACCAAATCTGTATCTGGGCTAGACTAGTTACAGGAAAGGTGAAAAACAAATGCAGATGCAGGTTTTTAAACCAGAAAGTTGAAAGAGATGGAAAAACTGCCCAAACGGCCAATAAAGTACAATTTCTGGGCCACAAACCATTCCTCTTGTGGAAGATAGGCTACCTAGGGCTTAACACTCCCACTGACAAGCTAGAAGGCTTCCCTCCAGCACAGAAAGGCTTGGGGGTCTCAGAAGCTTACAGTCCTGGATACAACAAATCTGTATCTGGGCTAGACTAGTTACAGGAAAGGTGGAAAACAAGCGCAGATGCAGGCTTTTAAACCAGAAAGTTGAAAGAGATGGAAAAAACTACCCAAACAGCCAATAAGCTACAATTTCTGGGCCAGAAACCACTCCTCTTGTGGTAGATAGGCTACCTAGTGCTTACCACTCTCACTGATAAGCTGAAAGGCTTCCCTCCAACACAGAAAGGCTTGGGGGGCTCAGAAGTTTACCAACAGTCCTGGATACAGCAAATCTGTATCTGGACTAGAATAGTTACAGGAAAGACAGGAAATAAGCTTAGAATTTTTTTCAAAAAGCAGCTAAAACAGCACTAAAACAATAAACAATTCAAGTGCAGTGCAAGCTAGCTGCTACTGTGTAGCAGTATTAAAGCAAATACAGTTTAAATAAATACAATTTATTCAAAATCTATTCTGAACTGAATTCAGTTGTTGTTTTATTCAACTCTGAACAGTTAAAAAGTGCCAAAAAATATATTTATCAGCTGAGAAGCACACTCAGTCAGAACACAAGGAGATTTTTTTTAATAAAGTTCAAAGGGAGAATGGAGGAGCAGAACATAATTCATGGTTAAGAACTTAAGTGGGTTGGCCTTTTCAGATGTTCTCTCTGTATTAGGTAGAATGAACACTAGATTGGGAGGAGTGTCCCAGATCAAATTTATAGTAGGAGCAGGCAACTTCAAAGCCACCAACTATAACAACAACACAGGAATAGGGTAGGTGGGAGGGAGAAAAACAGTTTCAGAACAAATCAGAAAACAGTGCCAGCAAACATATAAATAATTCAGTCAAGCAAAAATTAAGACAGTGCAGAACTCGGAAAAGTTAAAGTGCCAAAAAATATACTTATCAGCGCTATATTTCCAGATTGTTTAAGAAGCAATGTCCAGTCAGAATACAAGGAGATTCTAACAATGGTATGCAGGAATTTACAAACAGGGACTATTTTTAATTCAGCAAGCCTTGAAACAATCAGATAACACAAAAGTTGTTAGAACAGTTTACCAACTTTAAGAACACGACAGGAATGGGGGGGGGGGCAGTTTCAAAACAGATCAGAAAACAGAAAGCAATGCCAGCAAATATATAAATAATTCAATCAAGCAAAAATTAAGACAGTGCAGAACTCTGAAAAGTTAAAGTGCCAAAAAAAATACTTTTCAGCACTATATTTCCAGATTATTTGAGAAGCACACTTCAGTCAGAACACAGGAGATTCTAACATTTTAATCCTCAGTGACTTGCCAGAAAACCACAAATTTTATAATGAATAGGCCAAAAACATGAGGCAAAAATCTGTATGTTCTGCAAAAATCTGGACAGCTGATAGGTATACAATACCTCTTGACTTCTTAGTGTAAGAAATCTGGACAAAACCTAAAATAATGGGGATACAATGGCCCAAAACTAGGAATATCTTTTAAATTTAGCTCTTTTTAAATTAGAAAGTTGCTAGAATAATAAGATTTGCATTAGCATGCGTTTTTTGAAGGATATGAAGTCTGAAACTCATGTATATATTATTCATTAGTGACTTCACTCTTCTATGAGTTGTCAAAAAAACACAAATTTTATGAGAAATAGACCAAAACTATGAGATTAAATCTGGACAGTTCAGAGGTATGTTAAGCACAGACACACACACACATAAAGACATACACACACACACACACACACACACACACACACACACACACACACACACACACACACACACACACACACACACACACACACACCTCTACCTTCTCTCTGCTCATACACACACACACACACCTTACCTTCTCTCTGCTCACACACACACACACACACACACACACACACACACACACACACACACACACACACACACACACACCTTCTCTATAAAAGGAACAGGTAGTTTAAATTACACGTGCAAGTGCGGAATGTATTTACATCCGTGTTGGCATGTGTGCATGCAAAGCATGCATTATTCTCCTTAAAGGAGAACACATCACCACTGCAGTCAAGAAATATTTATTTATTTATTTATTTATTTGTTTATTTATTCATTTATTTATTCATTTATTTATTTATTTATTGTTAGTATCTTGAAGCCTCCTGGCCAGTTTGGGCCCCCTAGACAATGCCCCCTAGGTGACTACCTATGTTGCCTAGTGCTGGATCCAGCTCTGGCCGAGTCTAAGTGCAGCTAACCTCTATGAATTGTGTTGAAGTTGCTGTTAGGCTCAACCTGTGCAAATCCCCACTAAGCATAAATGCAAAGACTATGAATACCACCCTATGTCTCAATATGCACAGAGTAACAGATCCCAAACACATACTGCACATCTATGCAAATTAATGTGGCTACAACAGCCACAATTTGTAAACATTATTACTTCTGAGTACTGTCTATTTTGAGGCAAGGAGTTAGAATGATGAAATGCAGATAAACTGGAAAACACATAAGCATAAAGCACTCAGCTGGCATTGTAACCTGAGGTGTTGTTCAGCATAACATACCTAAGCAACATCTTCAGCCTTTAAAAAACATCCAATGGTCCAAAAACTAAATTTAAAATAAATTTAAATATATCTGCTATGGCAACTGGTCTTGCACTGATGGGATTTCAGTCCTACCCCTTCAAACCAAACATCACACTAGATATCTGAGATACAGGATCTCTAGTCATACTGCCCAAAAATAGATCTGACTGCCACCAGAGTAATGTTCTCTTGAGCCATACCACTGGCAACAACAGAGTAAAGTATGATTCACTGACTAATTCATCAAATGCAACTTCACCTCAAGATCACGGATGGAATATGCACTGCTGTCTAGGTACAGGCTTCGAATAGCCACACCCAGAGTAAGACTACAAAATGACCACTTTCTGGGCTTTCTTTTGCCAAGTACTCCTGGCCTCTTTCTCACAACTCTCTCTGTGATCATCAGTGTCTTTAGTGCCCCTTATCCACAGTAATTGCCTTAGAAACAAGTTATCATTTGCACACACATGCAAGCACACAAACACACACACACACACACACACACACACACACACACAAAACCATATCATTTTTGACAAGGTATTACTGCCACAACCCTATATATGGCTAAGGACAGCAACCCATCAAATACATTTCCTCAAACAATAGAAAAACAGTGAATCTCACAGACAGAATACTTAAATAAAAAAACTCTGGCATTAATGCATAATCTATCTCTCTAGTTAAAAGAATTCTAAAGCCATAAATGCTACATAACTAGCAAACATTTCAGCAGATTACAAAGCAGCACTTACACAGATGTGCTCCAAAAGAATGTCTCAACAAGGCTAACTGGTACACTTGATCCAGCTCAAAATAAATACTTTAGCTTGTTTTCCCTGCAGAAACTAGAGGTAAGTAACTCTTTTCTTTCTCTCACAGAGAAAGAACTAGCTGAGAAGTAAACAAAAGGGTGTCAAATATATCTGTTAACTACTTGCATTGTTACCTGCTCTCACAATTCTTATTCAAAGGTTCTTTGATGCAGTTCAGCAACTTCCCTTGCCATTGCATGTAAGTAATAAATTCTTTCCTGTGAAACAGTATTTCATCACACAGTTACTGGAAGGGTACATCTTTCAGATATATTTTTCTACTGCATGACATAAAACAGCATATAGAAACATTTCTCCAAACAGTATTAATACAGCTTACAAATGTAATTTCACAGTGCAGTTTTTATCACATCAGTTAGAAAGCTTCATGGGTTAGTAGTCTGAAATAAAAAAGAACAAATATATAACATCTTAAATAATTTTCCCTACCCTGACATCACAACATCTTTCGGTTATACTACTTTACACATGAACCATATCATTATATCAAGAATCTCCATATCACGAATCTCCATGGCAATACCCAGGTTTGCTCTCAGTTACTGCACAATGGTACCTCCTATACTGAGCCAACAGATATTGCCAAAATACTGGCCTACAGATTCAATGCCAACTCCCCCCCCCCCCCAAAGGACCGATCACAATACCGGAGGAATGCCAGGCACCCAGCATTACTGCAGCACAAGTTAAAGCTGCATTGTCCAAGGCCAAGAATACAGCTTCCATGGGACCTGACAATATCCCTGGATGTGTTCTACATGAACTCCAAAATGAACTGGCACCACATCGGTGTGCCCTGTTCTATCACAGCTTCACTTCAGGCTTTGCCTCTACCGAATGGTGCACTGCTACGGTCATTCCTCTCCATAAAGGGGGAGCAACTACAGACCCTGGGAATTATCGCCCCATTAGCCTGACGAGTCTGACATGTAAGGCTATGGAGTGCATCATCATGGACCTAATTAACAAGGATATAGGGAATCTCCAAACTCTAGATCCCACGTAATTTGGTTTTGTGAAAGGTAGATCATGCTTGCTCAACCTGGTTGACTTCTTTGAGTCAGTCATCAGAGCTGTGGATGAGGGCAAGGCCTTTGATACCATTCCTCACTCAGGAGTTATTGATAAACTCACCAAACTAGGCATCACCCCCTATATCACTCACACTGTATAGCTGACTGGCGGTGGTACAGCAGGAACCATACATCATCCCCAGAGCCACCAACCATATTGGAATCACCTATAAACCAATGAGATATTTAGTGCTATGGTAATGCAGGCTGCTCTGCATGCATGAGCAATGAGGTGCAGTTTTTTTATACTATAGAATGTATCACCCCAGCTCATGCCTGTGAATCATCCAAGCAATAGACAGACAGGTGTTTCTACCATTTTTAATTTCTCCAGGTCTTTCGGGTTTCTAATACCATGACAGGAATGGACCCCATTCCTAAGTCAAAGTACAATTAAAGGTCATGAAATTAGTATTGTTTCACTCTTTGATGTTAGCCAAAAGTGCCCTTTGCAGCACCCGCAATGTGCCCAGTTATGAATCCTTCTGCAATTTGTATGGTGTTACATGAACTGGTAACATATCTAAATACGATTGTAAATTCTTTTTTATAAGACCAGTTGCTCCTACTACTATTAGAACTGTCTGGGTATCTTTCTTCCACATGGCTCTAGTTTCTGCCTGCAGATAAAGGTATTATATGGCTTTATGTCTCTCTGTACACAAGACACTGTAGTCATTAAGTGTGGTAATTTCAATGATCAATGCTTCTTTTGTCTTCTTTTCTTGGACCACTATATCCGGTTTTCTAGCATCTTTTTTTTGAACTGTTGGTATTGGGAGATCCCATGTGATATAAGCTTCATCATTTTCTATGATGCTTTGTGGGTCATGTTTCCAGTGTTTTTCAGCCACTTCAATACCGTAATGTTTGTACAATCTCCAGTGTAACAGTCTCGCCACATCATTATGCCTTTCAGTATACAGTCCCTCTGCCATTAGTGCGTCGCAACCAGCAACAAGGTGTGTGACTGTTTCCAATTTGGTTTTACAAAACCTACATATGTCTGTTTCTACCATATGTTCAATGGACTTTGTAAACCAGCATGTACGTAGCCCACTATCTTGGGCTACCAATATTAACCTTTCATTTCTTGATGTGAATTCACCTCTCCTTAACCATTCCTGCACTTGTTCTTGATCAACATGAGACTCTTCCAGAAGTTTTCTATACTTGCAACTATATTTATGTTTTTTCCACATTTCTTGCCTTCCCATCTGGTCCTTTACCTTATATTCTTTCTTTTGTTTTTTAGCACATTCAGTTGCTGCAACTACTTCTGGTTTGATTTCCATTCCTGCTTGACGTCGATATGCTTCTGCTAAATTAAGCAGAGATGTCATCTTAGATTTATTCTCCTCATGTTTCAAAACTTTTACTACATTTGGATCTTGTGAGGTCAGTAGATATGTGTGGAGTCCCACAATTCCAGATCTATACATGTAATCAATTTCAAGGAGGCCCATTCCTCCTTCAGAATGGAGACTATATAATCTTGGCATACACTGATTTTTATAAATCATTTGGTGAGCATGAAGCATCCTTCTTGTTTTAATATCTAATCTATCCAACGCTTTTTGGGGCCAGTCAATCACTCCAAAACTATAAGTTAGGACAGGAAGAGCAAACTGATTTATGGCTTGGATCTTGTTCCTAGATGTCAGTGCTGTTTTCAGGATTAATTTGTCTTTTAAAGTACTCCTTACTGAGCTTTATTTGCATTTGTTCATGTTTTATTGCTGATCCTTCATCAATTCCCAAGTGTTTATACATTCCCTCTTGCTCAAGTTCTTTTACATCACATTCTTGTCCCAAACTGATGTTTTCCTGGTGCTGCATTTTTCCTTTTTTAAAGGTTCCTTTTGCACATTTATCAAGACCAAATGACATTCCAGTATCATCAGAAAAAGTTTTGACAACCTGCAGCTATGCTTTCAGTTCCTCATCTGATAAGCTACACAGTTTTAAATCATCGACAAAAAGAAGATGAGAAGTCATTAGACTTTGTTGTTTTCTAGAAGCCAAATTGTAGCCATGGCCTAAGCTATTAAGTAAACCGCTCAATGGATTAATGGCAAGGCAGAATAGTAACGGTGACAGAGAGTCACCCTGAAATATCCCCTTTTGAATTTTTATCCCTGGGATAATAATCTGTCCTTTATCATGGCTTAATTACAAAGTGGTCTGCCACTGTTTCATGGTTACTGTAATGTAGTCAATCAGTGAATCTTACACATTTTAAGCACTCTTTTTTTCCATGAATGTGGGATACTATCAGATGCTTTTTTGTAGTCAGTCCATGCCATACTTAGATTCTTCCCTTCTTACAGTTCTCCGCTATAACTTTAACAACAAATGATCCTTTGTTCCATATGACTTTCTTTTATTGCCTTTTTGTTCTACTGCCATAATTGAGTTTTCTTCTAAATAACTATAAACTGTTGGCGTCAATTCCAGTGTATAGTTTATACGTCTTTGGAAGACAAGTTATTGGTCTATAATTTTTAGGGTATCTTGCAGGTTCATTCTTAAGTAAGAGCATTGTTTTTCCTGTTGTTAACCTGTACGGTGTGTGTTCGGGGTGTGCATATAAATAGTTCTTACTCATGGCTAAATTCTCGTGCAAATATGTTAAGCCAAACGTTAGGTACTGCATCTGGGCCTAGGGTTTTCCAGTTAGAGGCTTTTCTCAACTTTGTTTCAATCTGTCTGGCTGTTATTTCATCCCATTTCATATCCTGTACCTTTAAACTTCTTATTCTTTCTTTTACTTCTTCTATCCATTTAGCGTATTTGTTATGTTCCACAAGATATTCTTAGATACTTCTCCAAAATGTATCTACTTCCTCTTTTTTTGGCAGTCTTTCAATTCCTTTTACCTTATTTCCCATTTCTCTATAAAATTTTTGAGTCATCAATAAATTGCTTATTTTGTGAGTTTCCCTTATATTTATCTTCATATCTTCTAAGTCTTCCCGCCTGTTTTGAATTTTTTAGTTTGTTATCTCCAATAGTGCATAATAGATCCTGGTCTGTTCTAATA
The DNA here is from genome assembly GCF_019279795.1 of Protopterus annectens. Taxonomy (NCBI): domain Eukaryota; kingdom Metazoa; phylum Chordata; order Ceratodontiformes; family Protopteridae; genus Protopterus; species Protopterus annectens. The sequence continues at coordinate 302,232,608 of NC_056745.1, read as the reverse complement.
CTCCGCATTGCTTTTATCACATCTATCTTTCTTAGTATTTTTGTTGATCTATTCCCTCTTCTATAATCTTCTAACAAAGACACTTCTTGTCTTAGTTGCTTTATAGTTTTCTCTATTCGATATTTCCATGATGGTATTCGCTTTCGTCCCGTCTTTTCCCTCGCTACCCTGTGTTCCTGTGGTAGAATTTTATCAGTTATTAATTTAGCAGCACAGTAATATATTCTGTTTACTTCTGTTATATCGCATGGATCACTATAGACAGTCCTAATTACTGTGTTCATTTGTTTTATCAAGTTTCTGACTATCATCACAAGGGTCACAATCTACAAACATGTCACGTAGTCAGTGGACCTCTGAGTAGGTGATCCTATTCCATTTAACTTTCAGTCTATGAGGTACAGTACATACTTATCACACTATCACATAGAGTAAACATAGCATGAGTCATATCTGCTGGACTGAGTACAATGTCTGGTAATATGGGGGATTTCATATAGTCAATATAATGCTATGTTTTCAACTTACAGATTAGTTAGAACTGTCCCTTTTAGCAGACTGTATGTTAATTAAACATTTGTTGTTATTGGCATTATGAGGACAGTCAATAATGTAGATTGTAAATGAAATAAATTGTCATCTGTCTAAACATTTGCAGGTTTAGGTTATCCAAGTCTTTTGGATTTCTAAGAGAGGAATGAACCCCATTCCTAAGTCGGGATATAATTAAATTTCTTGAAATTATTATTGTTTCAGTCTTTGATGTTAGGCAAAAGTGCTCTTTGCAGCACCACAATGTGCCCAGAACTGACTCCTTCTGCAGTTCATATGGAGTTACATGTACTGGTAGCATATCTAAATACGGCTATATATTCCATTTTATCAGAGCCATTGCTCCTAGTACTATTGTAACTGTCTGGATATCTTTCTTCCACACTGCTCTCATTTCTGTCTGCAAATCCTGATGTTTTATGACTTTGTGTCCCTTGCTGTAAGTGAGACACTGTGATCACTAGGTGTAGCTATTTCAATGATCAATGCCACTTTTGTCTTTGTTTCATGGACTACTATATCTGGTTTTCTCACATCTGTTTTTTGAACTATAGGTAATGGGTGATCCCATGTAATGTACACTTCATCATTCTCTGTAATGCTTTGTGATTCAAGTTTCCAATGCTTCTCAGCTACTTCTGTATTGTAGTGTTTGCAGACTCCTCAATGCAACAGTCTTCCCACATTATTGTGCTTTTCAGTGTACAGGATCTCAATCATGAGTATATCACAACCAGCAACAAGGTATGCAACTATTTCCAACTCCTTTTTACAGAACCTACATTTGTCTATTTCTTTCACATGTTTAATGGACTTTGTAAACCAACGTGGATGTAGTGCACTATCTTGGGCCCCCAGTATTAGCCTTTTGTCTTTTGGTTTAAATTTTCCTCTCTTTGACCATTCCCATGTTAAATCCTGATTGACATGTGGCTGTTCTAGGTGTTTTCTGTACTTGCTACCATATTTATGCATTTTCCACATTTATTTCCTTCTCATCTGATCCTTCTCTTTATATTCTTTCTTTTGTTTTGTTTTGTTTTGGGCACATTCAGTTACTGTTTGATTTTTATCTCCTTCTGGTTTGATTTCCTTTCCTGCTTAACACTTGAATGCTTCTGCTAAACTAAGCAGAGAAGTCATCTCAGACTTCCTCTCCTTATGTTCATAGGTTCATAGGTGTGTACTAGGTTAATGGCCCTGAAGCCTTTACAAGCCTAGCCCAAAAAAAATTGCCCGGGCACCATGCCACCCGATGTTAGTTCACAGTGCCCATATCCAGTAAGGCAACTGGAATGATCCCTGGAGTGAACTTTCTGTTACCTATCCACTCGTCAAGATTTCTCTTGAAGAGGGCCAGTGAGGTGCTCTGCTTGACATGAATGGGAAGCTTATTCCAGAGTATGGGCAGTCTTTGGGAGATTAACCTGTCCCTCCAGCATGTTCTGTTAATTGTGGTAATGAGGTTGTGATCTCTGAAATGTGTGGTGTGGGAGGAGTGGGAATTCTTTAAGTGTAGCATTTCAAGTAGGGCTGGGTCAGACATGGCTTTGTAAGTCAAGCAGAGATCACCTCTAAGAAGACGATAAGAGACTGAGAGCAGCTGAAGTTTCTTGAGTCTGTCCATGTAGGACATGTGTTTAAGGCCTAGGATCCTTTTTGTGAAGTACTTTTGTGGCCTCTCCAGCTGTTGTAGATGTCTGGTCAGGTATAGGCCAAATGGGGCATTATATTCGCTGATTGGTCTAATGAGGGATGAGTAGAGAGGGATGATGACTTCTTTCTTCCTGGATGCAAAATCTTTGCTTATAAGATGTACCACGTAAAAGGACTTTCTGACCACAGTGGCAATGTGGTGGTCGGAGGTGAGGTGGCTGTCGACCTGGGTGCCTAGATCTCTTATGGCCCCTTCAGTGTTCAGTGGACTCCCATCAATGTGGTAATTCATGGGAGCTGAGTTTTTTCCAAAGGGGATGATAACGCATTTTTTGGCATTAAGCTTCAGGCTCAGGCCATGGTTCTGACACCAGTCATTGGCCTCAGAGAGGCCCTTTTGTAGGATGTCTGCATCGCTTGGGGAGTTGATAATGACTCCTAGCTTGCAGTCATTAGCGAACTTGGTCAGCCAGAGTTCCTTCTGTGTTGGCCTGGACTTCCAAGAAGTAGATGCCAAACAAGAGAGGGCCCAGGACCGAGCCTTGTGGGACTCCACTCATGACTAATTGACAGTCTGACTTGGAATCCGCAACTTTCACTCTGTGGGTCCTGTCTGTGAGCCAATATGCAACCCACCTAGTGAATGTAGGGATTGATGCCTAGTTTGGTGAGTTTATCAATGATACCTGAGTGGGGAATGGTATCAAAGGCCTTGGCCAGGGCAAGGTAGGCTGTATGCATTGCCTTACCCTCATCCACAGTCTTGGTGACTGTCTCAAAGAAGTCAACCAGGTTCAGCAGGCAGGATCTCCCCTTGACAAAGCCAAACTGTGTGGGGTCAAGAGTCTGGAGATTGCCTATATCTTTGTTAAGCAGATCCATGATGATGTGCTCCATAGCTTTGCATACCAGACTCGTCAGGCTAATGGGGAGATAGTTCCCAGGGTCTGTAGTTGCTCCGCCCTTTATGGAGCTGGATGACTGTAGCATTGCGCCATTCATTAGGGACATCGCCTGAGGTAAGGCGGTGATTGAACAGATCACACAGATGTGGTGCCAGTTCATTTTGTAGCTCAGGTAGGATGCATCCAGGGATGTTATCAGGTCCTATGGATGCTGTATTCTTGGCTTTGGACAAAGCAGCTTTTACCTGTGCCTCAGAAATGGTGGGTACCAGGCTTTCTTCTGGTATTGTGATAGCGTCCTTTAGGGGGGGGAAAGTTAGCACTGAATCTGTCGGCCAGTATGTTGGCTATATCTGTTGGCTCAGTATAGGAGATGCCATTGTGCAATAACTCAGAGCAAATCTGGGTATTGCCTTTGAGGTTTTTTGATATAGCTATAGAAGGCTTTGTGGTTGTTTTTGGTGTCAGCCACAATTCTGCCTTCATAGCCGGCTTTAGAGGATTTGACAAGGGATCTCATATTTTTGTTGAGACTGATAAGGGAAGTTTTTCAGTCTTGTGACTTCATTTGTATCTGCAAAAGTTTCTTCCTTCTGTTGCAGAGTTTATTGATGGCTGAGGACCACCAGATTGGCTTCCTTTTTTTGGAGGAGAGCATCTTAGTTCCACTTAGTATGGCAAGGTCCATGTATTTGTGTACATGCTCGTACAGTGCATTTGTGTATGCTTCGGTGGTCATGCAGCTATTTTCCATTGGCATGGGTGCCAAGAAGTTAGCCACCTTTGTTTTTAGGAGCCCAAAGTTGGTTTAGAGAAGCCTTTCAGGGTGGTCACCTTAGCAGGGGGTGTAGGTGAGATGGAGATTTCCATGGTGGTCAGTTTGTGGTCAGGTTTAACCAAGCAGTTGGTGATAACCAGGTTGAGGATGTTGCGTCCTCTAATGGGGATCAGAATGAGCTGGTCCAGGGCATTGGAAATGATAAATTCCAGAAAGTGTTGGGCCTGTACATTGGTACTTGAATAGTTTTCCCAGTTGATGGAAGGGTAGTTGAAGTCACCCAGTATGAGAGTATTGTGTTGGACCTTGATAGATTCTAGGGTGCTTAGGAAGTTGGAGTGAGAGTCTGGGGACATGTTTGGAGTTCTGCAGCAGGCTATACCTTGTATTGCCATCTTAACCAGTGTTAGTTGTACCTAAAGTATCTCAGATGCATTATGCTGGGCTATCAGTCTAGAGGTGTGCATATCCTTTAAGAATATGGAGACACCACCACCTTTGGAGCTTCCAACCATATTCTGGGGCTGAAAAGTATGGAATGATTGTAGCCTGGGACCACAGGGGTGCTTTCTGCCTTTTTAAACCAGGTCTCCTTTACAGCACAGATGTCAACATTCTCCATTTTGAGGAAAACTTCGAGTGAGTGCATCTTGAGATTTAGACTTCTAGCATCTGATGAACTATACATTTTTCAGTTATCCACAAAAAGCAGATGAGAAGTCTTTAAGCAAGGTTGTTTTCTGGGAGCCAAACTGTAATCAAGACCTAATCTGTTAAGTAACCAGCTTAATGGGTTAAGGGCAAGACAAAGCAACAGCTGTGATAAAGTATCACTCTGGAATACCTCCCTTTGAATTTTTAGCCCTGGGATAATAATGTGCCCTCTGTCATGGCTTAACTTCTAAGTGGTTTGCCACTGTTTCACAGTCAATGTGATATATCTGATCAGTGTAGGCTGTATCTTATACATCTGTAAGCACTCTATCCATGAATGCAATATGCTGTCAAATGCTTTTTTGTAATATATCCATGCCATACTTAGATTCTTCCCCTTTCTACAATCATCTATTATGGCTTTATTTAGCAACAAATGATCTTTTATTCCATATGTCTTTCTGTTATTACCCTTTTGTTCTTTGCCATGATTGAGTTTTGTTTTAAATCACTATAAACTCTGCTTGCATCAGTTCCCTTTTCTAGTTTGTACATAGGTTCATAGGTTCATAGGTTGGTACTAGGCTATCGGCCCTAGGGCCTATACAAGCCTAGCCATAACAATTCCCTGGCTAGTCCCACACTGTTTACTTCCCTGGACCCCTGTCTAGCAGGGCGACTGACGTGATCCCCGGGTGAATTTCCTTTCTCCCATCCAATCATCAAGGTTTCTTTTGAAGAGGGCCAAAGAGGCACTCTGCTTGACACGTACGGGCAGTCTATTCCAGAGTCTGGGGGGTCTCTGGGTCAGGAACCTATCCCTCCAGCATGTTTTGTTTATTGTGATGACAAGATTTAGATCCCTGGAGCATGTGGCTCTGAGGGATTGGGATTTCTTTAAGTGTAGCATGTCCAATAGCTCTGGGTTTGACATGGCCTTGTATGTTAAGCAGAGATCGCCTCAGAGTAGATGATATGCGACAGAGTATAGTTGGAGTTTTTTAAGGTGGTCAGCGTAGGGCATCTGCTTTAGACCTGTGATTCTTTTAGTGAGGTATTTCTGCGGCCTTTCCAATTGTTGCAGATGTCTTGAGAGGTACATACCAAATGGGGCGTTGTATTCTATAATGGGTCTAATGAGGGATGAGTACAGTGGGACAATGACCTCCTTTTTTCTGGATGTAAAGCCCTTAGTGATGAGGTGTGCCACATAGAAGGATTTCCTGACTGTTGTGGTGATGTGGTTATTGAAGGTGAGACCACTGTCCACCTGTGTCCCTAAGTCTCTTATTACACTTTCAGTGTTTAGTATACTGCCACCTATGTGATAATTCACAGGAACATGTTTTTTCCCAAAGGGGATAACTATATATTTCTTGGCATTGAGCTTGAGCTCATGGCTTTGGCACCAAGCATCTGTTTCTGTAAGGCCCTTTTGTAGAGTATCCACATCATTTGGGGATTCAATAATGGCTCCCAGTTTGCAGTCATCTGCAAACTTTATTAGCCAGAGTCCCTTAGTGTTGGCCTGAACTTCAGAGAAGTAGATGCCAAACAAGAGAGGTCCCAGGACTGAACCCTGAGGTACTCTACTTGTCACTTGTCTGGAGCTGAATTTGGAGTCAGCTACTTTTACAGTGTGGATTCTGTCAGTAAGCCAGCTGGCAACCCATTGAGTGATATAGGGATTAATGCCTAGCTTAGTAAGTTTATCTATGATTCCAGAGTGGCGTATCTCCTGTGTGGAACAACAACGAAAGGCTCTCAGAATAATCCACACCAGTTGTCGAACCACAGAACAATGAATTAGCAAAATAAATCCACCGGAAAGTTAAATCCACAAATGTATTTAATGTAAAAATACAGCAGTTTCAAATGTTAAGCGCTTTCACTAGACTAAGCTAGCTTCTTCAGAACGGTTAAAACAGCTGATTCCACCCTGTTATAAATAACAAAGCGCGCCAAAATACTAAAATGCCTTGTTTAAAGTCGTAGACCATTTAAACATTATAAAATAATATCATACATATAAAAATACCAATTAATAAATTCTTAAACAACAAAATACATTCAATTTGATAACATGTAGTCTATAGATAAGTATATTTACATATAATATTAAATGTATTTTAATTATTAAATGTATTTTAATTAATACTGTGAATCTATACAGGTACTGTAGTGAATAAAAATATACTCAATTGTGAAATACTGTTGTTCAATTAATATTCAACATCAAGAGGGGCTTAATGGTAAAATAATCATTAATGCCCGGTCTCTTATTGGCATCCGTTAGAATTTGCCAATATAACTCTCTAAAGGCAAGAAGATTTTTAGTATTACCACCTCTAGGGTTATTTTTAACTGTCTCTAAAATGGCAAATTCAAATACATGTTCATTCCCTTCAGTTATAACGTGCCTAGCTAGTGCATTCTTGGAGTCTTGTTTTTCTATACAATATAAATGGGAATATATCCGTTGTCTAAAATGTCTTTCAGTCTTGCCCACATAAAAAGAAGGGCAGACTGTGCATAAAGCGATGTATATTAACATCTTAGACTTACAATTACCCTTAACCGGGTAAATTCTAGTGCTGTTCTCATTTCCCAGTTTTATTGTATTCTTGGTACATATACTATTGCACTGTCTGCACGTCCCACATCTTGAAGTGAGTGTATTCTCAATGGGTTTCAAATTGCCTTCTTTTTTAAGTATTCTCTTAACATTCAATCCCATTTTGTTCATAAATTTGGGTTCTGTCCCTAATATCCCAACAACATCAGGGTCATTCATTAAAAGGTGCCAATTTTTAATTAATATATTTTTAATATATTGACTATAAGGGCCAAATTCTAAAATACAAGCTCTATGAAATGTAGTAACTTTAGCTACTGAAACATCCTGATTTGTGTCCTGCTTGTCCAAAATATCAATATCAACTGTTATATTAGATATACTATTAGTCCCTAATAGAGGTTTATATTTTACACCCCATTGACTTATCACATATGCTGATATATCCACCATCAAATCATTATCGTAACCTCTGTCCAAAAACAATGATGTAATATAATCAATTTCCTTGATCATATCATTATAGTTGGAACACATTCTAACTGCCCTGACACACTGTCCTTTGTAGATGTTTCTCTTCGTCTTTCTGGGATGGTAGCTGTTAAAGTCCACATAAGAATTCGTAAATGTGTCCTTTCTATACACAATAGATTTCAATGTGTCCCCCTCTGTACTAATCAAAGTGTCCAGATAGGGCACTCCTTGTTTGTTAACCAATGATGTAAATTTTAAATAATTAGTACTACTATTAATGTGATTAATAAATGCTTCAAAAGATTCTAGATTCCCTTTCCATAAGATGTATATATCGTCTAGGAATCTAGAGTAGTGTACAAGGGAATTCACATAATTCCCATTCAATACATGTAGTTCTTCCCATTCAAGCATGACCAGATTGGCGTATATGGGAGCGCAGGCCGCTCCCATAGCCACCCCTCTGGTCAGTACTATCCCTCTGGATGAAGGCATTGAAGCTTTTACCGTTAGTCTGAGGAAACATACAACAATGTCTTGGGACAGGATTCAACTACTGGCAGAGCTCATGAGTATTGTTTTGACAATAACTTCATTTTCCACGAAGGGGAAATATTCAAGCAGACCAGAGGGGTGGCTATGGGAGCGGCCTGCGCTCCCATATACGCCAATCTGGTCATGCTTGAATGGGAAGAACTACATGTATTGAATGGGAATTATGTGAATTCCCTTGTACACTACTCTAGATTCCTAGACGATATATACATCTTATGGAAAGGGAATCTAGAATCTTTTGAAGCATTTATTAATCACATTAATAGTAGTACTAATTATTTAAAATTTACATCATTGGTTAACAAACAAGGAGTGCCCTATCTGGACACTTTGATTAGTACAGAGGGGGACACATTGAAATCTATTGTGTATAGAAAGGACACATTTACGAATTCTTATGTGGACTTTAACAGCTACCATCCCAGAAAGACGAAGAGAAACATCTACAAAGGACAGTGTGTCAGGGCAGTTAGAATGTGTTCCAACTATAATGATATGATCAAGGAAATTGATTATATTACATCATTGTTTTTGGACAGAGGTTACGATAATGATTTGATGGTGGATATATCAGCATATGTGATAAGTCAATGGGGTGTAAAATATAAACCTCTATTAGGGACTAATAGTATATCTAATATAACAGTTGATATTAATATTTTGGACAAGCAGGACACAAATCAGGATGTTTCAGTAGCTAAAGTTACTACATTTCATAGAGCTTGTATTTTAGAATTTGGCCCTTATAGTCAATATATTAAAAATATATTAATTAAAAATTGGCACCTTTTAATGAATGACCCTGACGTTGTTGGGATATTAGGGACAGAACCCAAATTTGTGAACAAAATGGGATTGAATGTTAAGAGAATACTTAAAAAAGAAGGCAATTTGAAACCCATTGAGAATACACACACTTCAAGATGTGGGACGTGCAGACAGTGCAATAGTATATGTACCAAGAATACAATAAAATTGGGAAATGAGAACAGCACTAGAATTTACCCGGTTAAGGGTAATTGTAAGTCTAAGATGTTAATATACATCGCTTTATGCACAGTCTGCCCTTCTTTTTATGTGGGCAAGACTGAAAGACATTTTAGACAACGGATATATTCCCATTTATATTGTATAGAAAAACAAGACTCCAAGAATGCACTAGCTAGGCACGTTATAACTGAAGGGAATGAACATGTATTTGAATTTGCCATTTTAGAGACAGTTAAAAATAACCCTAGAGGTGGTAATACTAAAAATCTTCTTGCCTTTAGAGAGTTATATTGGCAAATTCTAACGGATGCCAATAAGAGACCGGGCATTAATGATTATTTTACCATTAAGCCCCTCTTGATGTTGAATATTAATTGAACAACAGTATTTCACAATTGAGTATATTTTTATTCACTACAGTACCTGTATAGATTCACAGTATTAATTAAAATACATTTAATAATTAAAATACATTTAATAATTAAAATACATTTAATATTATATGTAAATATACTTATCTATAGACTACATGTTATCAAATTGAATGTATTTTGTTGTTTAAGAATTTATTAATTGGTATTTTTATATGTATGATATTATTTTATAATGTTTAAATGGTCTACGACTTTAAACAAGGCATTTTAGTATTTTGGCGCGCTTTGTTATTTATAACAGGGTGGAATCAGCTGTTTTAACCGTTCTGAAGAAGCTAGCTTAGTCTAGTGAAAGCGCTTAACGTTTGAAACTGCTGTATTTTTACATTAAATACATTTGTGGATTTAACTTTCCGGTGGATTTATTTTGCTAATTCATTGTTCTGTGGTTCGACAACTGGTGTGGATGATTCCAGAGTGGGGGATGGTGTCAAAGGCCTTGGCGAGGTCCAGATAGGCTGTGTTGACTGCCTTACCCTCGTCCACGGCTCTGGAGACTGATTCAACGAAGTCAATAAGGTTCAGGAGACAAGATCGTCCCTTCACGAACCTAAACTGGGCGGGGTCCAGTGTTTTAAGGTTTCCAGTGTCTTTGTTTATAAGTTCCATGATAATACGTTCCATGGCCTTGCAAATTAGGCTTGTCAGACTAACGGAGCGGTAGTTCCTGGGATCCAAGGTGGATCCCCCCTTGTGGAGTGGGATAACTGTAGCTGTGCGCCACTCAGTGGGCACGAAGCCTGAGGTGAGAGTATGATTAAACATGACACTTACGTGAGGTGCCAGTCCATTTTGTATTTCATGTAGTACACAGCCCGGGATGTCATCTGGTCCCATGAATGCTGTATTCTTAGCTTTGGAGAGTGTGTTTTTTACCTGTGTGGCCATTATTACCAGAATTTGGCAATCTTCAGTATTGAGATGGGCCATTTAGGGGGTGAGAGGGGGGTGAAGTTGGCTCTGAATCGATCTGCCAGAATATTGGCAATATCCTTGGGATCAGTATATTTAATGCCATTATGCTGTAGCTTAGAGCAGATCTGAACATTGCCATTTAGATTCTTGACATAGTTATAGAATGCCTTGTGGTTGTCTTTGGAATCTTTGGCAATTTTATTTTCGTAACTAGCTTTGGAGGATTTTACAAGGGATCCCAGCTTCTTACTGAGGCTGGTAAGGGAGTTTTTTGCATCCTAGGATTTTCCTCTTTTCTGAAACAGTGTTTTTCCTTCTGCTGTAAAGTTTGTTTATGGCAGGGGACCACCAGATTGGCTTCCTTTTTTTGGAGGAGAGCATCTTGGTTCTATTTGGGATGGCACGATTCATGCATGAGTGGATGTGCTCGTACAGTGCCTTAGTGTAGGACTCAGCAGTCGAACTTTCAGTTCCCATCTGCATGGGTGTCATGAAGTTTGTAACCTCTGACTTGAGTAGCATGAAGTTGGCCTTGGAGAAGTTTTTTATGGGGGTTTCCTTACTGGGGGGGTGGGATGTGGATGTTAAGGGTGATTAGCTTATGGTCTGACCTGACCAATGAGGAGGTGACCATAGGTATGGAGCATCGATTTCCCATGTTGGTAATGACCAGGTCTAGGATATTGGAGCCCCTGGTGGGACTATGGATTAGTTGATCCAGGGCATTGGAATTTATGAATTCCAAGAACCGTTGGGCAAAGGTGTTGGTGCACAAGTAGTTTTCCCAGTTAATGGCAGGGTAATTGAAATCACCCAGTATTAGGGTGTTTGGTTGTATATTAATATTTTCCAGTATCTATTATCAGAAGATAAGTTATTTATGCCTAGTTTTCAGGACGGCTTACAGGTTCACTCTTAAATAGAAGGAGTATCAGTTTTCCTGTTTTTAACCAGGCTAGTGTCTGTTTGGGATGTACATATAAGTAATGCTTACTCAGAGCTAAATCTTTGTGTGAAGATGTTAATACTTTTAGCCAAAGTAAGGTACATAATCTGGGCCTGGGGTTTTCCAGTCAGTAGGTTTTCTTAATTTTGTTTCAAATTCTCTTGCTGTTACTTCATTCCATTTCATATCCTGCACATTTGAGCTCCTTACTGTTTATTTTAATGTTTCTATCCTATCCATTCAGCATCTTTGTTATGTTCCTCAAGGACTTCAAAAAATATTTTCCAAAATGTGCCTATTTCTTTGTTTTTTTTAGTGTTTCTATTGTCTTTCTATTCCTTATGCTTTGCTTCCAAGTTCTGTTATAGAACTTTTCAGATTATCACGGTGGTGGTGCTGTGGTAGCATTGTCACCTCACAGTAAGCCGCTGTCCGGTTCGATTCTCAGCTAGAGCGTCATCTGCATGGAGACATGCGTGAATGGGCGTACCTTCGTTGAAGGGTGTGCATCAGGGCTGGTAACTCGGCACGTAAAAATCAACTACCAATCATTAGCGGACCGGAGTTCTGCTTTGGCGACACCTAACCGGGAAAAGCCGAAAGACACAAACAAACAAACAGTGAATTGCTTATTATGTACTTTTCATTTATGAAACAAAATATGCCACAATACAAACACAGAAAAAAAGAAATGCTCAAAATCATATGCCAGCCAATTGTAAGATTTAAAAATGAGCACTTTCATTCCTTTTATTATTCCAGAACTTCATCAGATTCAAAAACAGGTGCTGGCAATACATTTATATACCCCTTACCTCCATACATTAATTAGCTAAAAACATCAGGATTTAAAGTGACATAAACATAAAATATCTAATTACTAATTACAACAGAAAATTTAAAGGACAACAATGGGATTTTATTATTAAATGCTCAACTTCTCTGTCCTTTTTCTCCCTATTTACTGTCCCAGCCATGAATAAACAAAAAAAGAGCATTTAAAATCTTAGGTACTGTTGTTCATGAGTAGTATCTGCTAGCTTAACTATTAGGATATTTGCCATCTTAAATGGCACTGATGCTATAAGTGTGTAGTATATATTCAATTGTCCTTCACCTAAATATGTAAGTCATTTTGAACTATGTCTGTTTTGCTGCTATTGTTAACCAAAAAGCCTACCTATACTTCTTGTTATCTTGTAATTAAATGTTCTTTATTGTGGAGCTTTTCTCCCCAGACCCCCGCTGAGAAAGGACCTGTGTCCAGTCGGATTTTCCCGGTCAACAAATGTAAATAAATAAATAAAATACTTTAAATTGACTGTTTCTCTCCACTAGAACAGTACCTTACTGTACTGTTGTAGTTTCACTTTCAAAAAACTTTTATCCCACCCTGAAAAAGCTTGCTACAGTCTCCAATTCATTGATGTCATCAAAGCCAATGAATACAAGTAGATTTCTGGCCAATACCCTCCCTAAACTGACATCACCATGACTGTCCTAAAACCTCATCCATGCCATGATGTCACAGCTCCCTGATCCTTCCCCTACCCATACAGAAAGTAAAGGCTAGAATAAGGAAACAACACATGAGTCAAGTCTCCTGCTGTGAGCTGTCAATCACAGCAGGTAACAGCTCAAATTACCCTTAGCACTTTGACAGCTAGAGAAGTTAGGTGTGATGGGGGATGGGAGATGAATCAAAGTAGTACAATTCAGGCTTCACAAACGACTGCAATTTAGCCATTCAGAAATGAAGTAGCAGTAAAAAGCACTTTAAAAGTCTGTTCTATAGCATTTGCACTGTTTGTGTTTTAAGTACACATTGAACAGCATGAAATGTTACTTAAAACTGACTGAAAGACAGCAATGTACGCATGTAAAATCAATGCAGTGACAGGGGCTTTAGAAAGAAAGAGGTCTGCGTGATGTAATTTTTTACAGACAAGCACTGCACTGTGAGAAACCTAGAGGCAGACTAAACGATCAGAATTACTTCAAGATGCCAGACCCCGTGTGGTCAGACTCAGAAATTATATATAAAATATCTTAGAACCTGTAAATAGTCCCAGAGTGTTGTTAAAATGTAGAAAACACCAAACCATGATGAAATAAACATGGTTTTTGAGTCTGTGGGTATGGTTCTCCTTTAATTTGAGATATCCCATTAATATAAATACATTAAAGAATAAATTGATTTAATACTTCATATTACATCAGCTTTTAGTTGCACAATACACTTCAAAGAAATACATTTGTTTAAACCTGGATGTTGAGTAGTATTCAATAAGGTCTTCCAATATTCTTCCCTAGACCTGGTAATAGATGCCTACCATAAGGTTTTAGCTGTAAAATCTAAATTTGAACTGAGAAAATGGAAGCTCTGTCATATGGATATTGATAGCAAGATACAAGCTGTAAAAATGTTTTTAGTCCCTTTAGTCTTATACGTTGGTCAGACATATCTTTATCAACCAGAAGAGAAGCTGTGGATAGCAATTAATAAAGAGCTGAAGGAATTTATCTGGGAGGGGAAGACGGCAAGAGTCAAGTTGGATAAGCTTATTCTTCCAACAGAACAGGGTGAACTGGGATTACCCAAGCTGAAGGGGTATTTCAGAGCAACACAGTTAAGGCTCATATACATAGCACAAGCAGAAAACTATAATTCAAAGTGGAAAGAGATGATGATGAAATGGGGAGGGGGCTCAATAAACAAGGAGACAGTGGGATTTTGGATGCTGGCCTTTAAGGAAAATAACAATAATCATACAGAATATTATATCCATGAAGTAGCAGAAAGTATCCTAAGAACTAAGCCAACACAGGAATGGAGAAAGGACATTCTGCTGACAGGGATGACTGTAATTAGGGATACAGACAATAGGCAAGAGAAGGTGGGAATATATTGGGAAAAACTGGCAAAGGAACCAAGGTATCGGGAGTATATAACTAGAGAGGGAAAGGTAATAGTATGGGAATATGCGAAGAACTTATTTGGACTGCAGGTTAGAGATTGCCTCCCATATCAAGGATTGATAGAGTATAGGCAAACAGAAAGTTTTTAGTAGAATCTAGAACAGAAGTTGCCATTAAGAAAGGAGTAATTAGTAAAGAATATTAAATATTGCATGATAACTATAAGAATCAATCAGAGGAGGTTAGAAAGGGCTGGGAAAAGAAATTAGATAAGCAATTCATAAAAAACGAATAAGGGATATATGTATGTCTCCCAAATATGTAATAAAATCGAGAACATTTCAAATCCTTGCCTGGAAGTAATTACATAGGTATTTTAATACCCCAAGCAGACTTCAAAGAATTTTTCCTCAGGTAGACAGCAAATGTTAGAGGTGTGATGGGGTAGAAAGAGGTAACTGGGAACATATTTTCTGGGTTGGTAGACTTTAAGTATTCCTTGCTGACTGCTCTATCAAGGATGTTGGGTGGGCAAGTTGGAGTGACTAGGGAAATGATTTTTTGAGCTATGATACAAATTTGGAATTACCTAGACATAGTAAGGCATTGCCGAGTCTAATTATGGTGGCTGCCAAAAAAGCAATTACTAGAAAATGGAAATCAAAGTCTAATCCAACTTTACTAGATGTAGTGAAGATAGTAACAGGGATAACACAACTGGAACTGGGATCTTTAGAAAAGGGTAGGAGCAAATTACACAGGAAAAATGGGAACTGTAGGATCAATATATGCAGGAGAGGAATGAGGTTTAAAAGAAGGCAGGATTTGAATGAGCTATGTAAATAGTTAAAAGTGATGTATAATGTTTGCAGCTACAATTGTGTCGACACAGTTTGGAATGTATAATGTTTGCAACTGGGATTGTGTTGCCATGGTTTATTGCCATTTATATAACTGTAACATGGCGTATGTCATACATGATAATTTAATAAAGATGTTTTTTGTTTAAAAAAAAGATGTTTTCAAAAATAAATAAATAAATAACATCTAAGTTTGACTGCAATACAAGCGGGGTTATATATGTGGGATCTTGCCTGTCATGCCCTGCATTCTTTATAGGTAAGACTGAAAACAGTCTGAAAACTAGGATTTACCAGCATCTTTATGCCATAAAAAGGAATGATTGTACTAATGCACTGGCCAGACACTCATGAAAGACCTTTACGAAATTCATTTTCTGTGTATTGGAAAAGGTATTTAGAAATACTAGGGGTGGCAAATGGTCTGTTAAAGTGGAGTCTAGGGAAGTATATTGGCAGACCTTAGATATTTTTTGTTTATGCCATTTTAAATCCTGATGTTTTTAGTTAATTAATGTGTGCTGGAAAGGTGTATATAAATGTCTTGTCAGCAGATGTATTTGAACCTAATGAACTTCTAGAATAATAAAACGGAACAAAAGTGGTCATTTTTAAATCTTACTATTGGCTGGCATATGATTTAGAGCTTTTCTTTTTTTCTACTTTTCATTTATATTTATCTGCATATCTTCTAAGTTTTTCTACCTGTGCTGATATGTTTAGTTTATTATTTGCAATAGTGTATGATAGATCCTGGTATGTTCTGATGCTGTGCATTGCTTTTTACCATGTCTATCCTTGTAAGTATTCATAGGTTCATAGGTTCATAGGTAGGTACTAGGCTATCGGTCCTAAAGCCTATACATGCCTAGCCATAACGATTTCCTGGCTATTCCCTCTTCTATATTCTGTATTCTTCTAAGAGTAACACTTTTTGTCTTAATTGCTTTATAGTTTTCTCTGATAATTTCATGACAGCATTTTATTTGCTCCCTTCCTTTCCCTTATTGCTCTGTGTTTTTGGGGTATGGATTTACCTGTTATTAATTTAGCTGCACAGTAATATATCCTGTTTACTATTTACTTCTGTTATAGCACATGAATTTCTGTTAACAGTCTTGATTACGGTGTTCATCTGTTTTATTATACTTCTAACATTTGCACTATGAGAAGGAGGTGCTGACTTCTTAAGCTCTGGAATAGTCAACAGTTCTTCCTTCTGTTTAGTCTTAGACAATTGCACACTTGCCTATTAGGACTAAGAATCCTTGTAGGACAAATTAAACACTTTGAATTGTACTTGCATAACTTGTGTTTATGTAGCCTGGTACTAGGGTTACCACCTGTCCCACTTTGCGAGGGACAGTCCCTCTTTGGCGAGTTGTGTCCTGCAAAAAAAAATTGAAAAAATGGCAAATATCCTGAGATTTTAGAACAAAGTTATTTCCTATATTTCATGTAATAGTTGCATAAAACAGTTATTCTGTATCTGAAACACCTAAATGTTATAAGAAACAGAATAAGCAACTAAAATGCTACGAGAATAAGCTTTTATTTAGGCAAAAAAGTGAAGCTCTGTCCCTTGTACTGGCCATAGGTATGTTTCGCGCTGCAAAATCTGATGTTTGTACCAAAAATGTCCCACTTTGGGCATTTGGAAAGGTGGCAACCCTACCTGGTACAGCTTCTGTTTATAGTTCCTACCCTGCAATAATTCAGCAGCATACCTCTCAACCTCTAAGTGCAAGAAATCTGGACAAAGCCCGACAAAATGGGGGGTGGGGGGGGCCAAAAAATTGGAACATATTTTAAGTATTGTTTTTATAAACTTAAAATGTTGCTAGACTAACAGAGTTTCTTTTAACATACATTTTCTGAAGGATTTGAAGTCTGAAACTGAAATGTATGTCATTATTTACTGACTTCAATCCTCAGTTCATCCTAGTGATTTGCCAGAAAACTACAAATTTCTCTATTTTTTTTTCAGATCACATCTTAGAAGTGTGCATAGAAGGTCACTATAGCTAGTCTAGGGCCACTGTTCTGCATAGGAGTAACAAGTTGGAATGAAATAATGTAAGTATTATGTTTTTTTTTCACTTTCTTCACAATTAAAATAAGATGTATATACAGGTGGTTATCAAATGGGTATTGGGGAAAGGAGACATGTTGCATACATACAGCTGACAACAATGAGGATGTTGTTGTGCTTTGTTTGTTCTTTCACTTTCATCCTAGTTGACTTCAAAGGGGATACAGAAAGTGTCTGCCTTTGGGGGTTAGGGCCAAAACAACATGCTGTATAGATATATGACAGCAGAAACTTGAAATATATGACTATGGCTACTTGTTCTTTCACTTCCATCCAAACTTAACACCAGTAGGGTACACAGAAATTAAGTATATTTTTTTGGTAGGGAGGAAGGCAGCCATCCCTTATATGATTTATGTGCCTTTTTCAGTTTTATGGATAACTACTATTCAGTTTATTGGTAATTAATGTGTCATCATCCTTGAACAATAAGCTTTGGACATGAAAATGAGTTATTTCCTAAATTACAATTTTTGCTCAGGTCATCAATGAGCCAAAGGTTGCGGAAAAAATCCTCTAAAATGCACCTCAAAGCATGTAGAACCCCTTAACTTCTGGTGGCCTTGTGGCCCCCAGACCCTCAGCTTAATTAAATTATTTCCTAGATAGTCATTACAGTATATTTGTGTGTGTGTGTGTGTGTGTGTGTGTGTAAATGCCCCAGGTGAATACACCTAGTGGCTAGAGAGGTACTCAGTCAGGCTCAAACCATGTACCTTGGGTACAGGTAAAAAGAGCCTAAAGTCCCTGGCCACCACCACTTGTGAATTTATGCCTCATATTTTTGTTCTGTTCCTCATAAAAGCTGTGGTTTTGTGGATTTTTGTGGAAAATCACTGAAGGATTGAATTCACTAAATAATGACAGGCATTTGAATTTCAGACTTCATATTCTTCAGAAAATAAATGGTAACACAAAACCTTTTATTCTAGCAATTTTCTAAGTTTATAAGATCAGTATTTGAAACTTGTCCCTATTTTGGGGCTCTATTCCCCCATTATTGGCTTTGTCCAGGTTTTTTTGTACTAAGACATTGAAAGCTATGGTGAGAAATGAGAATTTAATTCTGTATTACCCCATTGTTGGCTTTGTTCAGTTTTTTTGTGCTAAGAGGTTGAGAGCTATGGTGAGAAGTGAGAACTGAATTCAATAAATGATAGCCATTTAAGTTTCAGTCTTTCTTTCTTTTGGGAAACTACTGATTTGGCATAGTGGTATGTTGCTCAGACTATAGTGCACATGGTCCTGGTTTCAAGACTTGGCAGTGAAATGCATGGTGGTAACATAAAATTTTATTCTAGCAACTTTCCAAATTTATACAAGCAATGTTTTAAATGTGTCCCTGTTTTTTGGCCTTTTGCCCCCCCCCCCAAAAATGAAATTGAAAATAAGTGCGAGAAGCTTTGCAAGATGCCTATGGCTTACACTACTCTCATTCTATTTTTATATATGGAAATGTTCTGAATTGGGCAGATTTGTCATTATTAGTTCATGCATTTTGTTTCATTGCCTACTGCAAAAATGTTCAAACAGTAAATTTAAAATGCGCTCTAAGTCTAACAAGTGTGCTGTATTATACAAGGAATGTAATTTAATAAAGTCTTTGAGAACAGCCCAAAGATAATCTTTATCCACCACTGGCCAGTTGCATTTTCTTTGGATGTGGTGTAGGTTTCAATGCTGTTTCAATGAATGTGAGTTTCAAGGGAAGAGAAGTTTTAGTGCTAAGTCTATTTTCATTGTGAGACAGTATTGTTTGTGCATTGTGCTATAAAATGTAAAAATAAAATCCAAATAATCATTGTAGAAGTAAAGTAGTATGCACATATTAGTTTTTATGGTAAATGGGGTGAGATAGACAGGTAATGGGACATTGGAATTGCTGCAGGGGGACTCTGGTACCATATTTTGGTTGTCTTTTCTTCAGTTTACATTTGAAAGTTGGTACCCCACAATTCCATTGGAGTGGGAGGGGTCATGCAATTATATATGCAATTTTTATGTTAATCAGTGTACAGATTTGTACCTATTTTTTATGGGCCTTATCCAGATTTTTGATGTTTCCAGGTTGAGAGGTATGAAATGGAAGGATGAAAAGGCAGCAACCCTTTTTCCATATAATCTTAGTCTTCAAGCAAATCAGAAAATTTAAGTAAAATGTCATTATTACTTTCTGTAGCTGATTTTCTTCTGCAAGAATGATACATATGACTGTGTGACTATTTTAAATTAGTGTGCACATTCTGAATCTATGATATCAGATTTCTTGCTCTGACCTTTGACTTTGCCTTGGTTACATTTTATTCAAGCAAAAGTGACACTTTAAATCTGCACAGTATGGATCACTTTTATTCATATGAAGTATTTCACAAGTGCTGTGACCCAAAATATCTGGTTACCTTAACTGATTTTGCAAGGAAGCTACTTGGACAATAATACTTTTTTGTTGTACTTCTTCTCAGATTCCAGCAAAATTTAGCCCAAATACATCATTGCACTGATTATGTTTAAAGCACACACTCTGACTTCTATATTTCAATACCTTAAATGTAGATTCAGGCAGTATATTGCATTCAGCCCTTACATTAAGATTAAATACAGCAGTAATGCATTTAAGTGTATGAGACAGCAATGTTCAATTTGTGTTCGACTTTGAAAGCTTTGATTCTTTGATATGTTGACTTTGTGGGGCAGCATTTTGAAAGAAAGTATAAAAAACGAAATAAGATGTTACATGAAATGTAAATGCAGAAAACACAAAAGTAGAGCAAAATGGAAACTGTTTCTGGGTACAGCTGAGCTGCTTGCAATAATACAGCGTTTGTTGAGGCCATGAGAAACCTATCAGATGGGGACGTGGCCAAGATGCCAGTCTAATAGCAGCAGAAATCCATACTCTGCTTAGATTTTAATATCCTGACAGGAAATATACTTTAATTTTTAGAAATATCTAACTAAAAGTATATTAAAAGTTAGATTAACATAGACTCTTTATTATTTTCTAAAACTTAATAGATAGTCAAGAGAATTTTTTAATTATTCCTGTCGAGAAGTTTTCTACTGGAGATCTTAAGATGAGCAACTCGAAGACCCCACACCAGGAGAGTGCAGTGAAGAAAGAACTACATCTTATAATAACAAACAGTCAAGAACTGTCACTAAAAATGGACAAATTTGAAAACAAAATGGATATTATCAAACAAAAATGCAGTAAACAACTGGAACTTCTAAATGGAATAGCAAAAAAACAACCTGAACAGATTCTTGCCTTAGAGGAAACAGTAACTGATGGATACTAGAGTGACAGAAAATGAACATCACAAAGAATTTCTTCTGAAACAAAACACCAGGCTGATTGAGAAAGTGGGAGACCTTGAAAGTAGATCAAGGTGGAATAACATAAGAATATATGGAATTAAGAAGAGGGTGCTAACATGATTCAGTTCCTCATTAAGTGGTTTTCATCAGCACTAAGCATGCTTGAATCCCTCTCTTTTGGAATTGAGAGGGCTCATTGGTCCCTGGCAAATCACCTCTGAGTTCAATCTAACCCCAGGACTATAATAGTTAGATTTCTTTCCTCACAAGACAAGGACTTAGTGCTGAACTCAGCTTGGACTAATTCCCCTATCAAGATGAGTGAAAAAGTTATTCGTTTTGATAATGACAACACCTCTACAGTTATATCCAGAAGAAAGGAATGTGTTCCTCTAATTAAGTCCTTGAAAAAAGCCAATATTAAAGCTCAAATTATTTTTCCTGCAAGAATAAAAATCACCTTGCCAGAAGGAGTGAAGATATTTGATTCCCTACAAGAAGCAGTAGAATTTCTCCAAAAGAAGAAAATACTGTTGGATATGGAATGGTCATCCCAGAGTTTGAAGAGACAGGCAACAAAAAATAGATGGTCTGTGAAAGAAGGAGCAAACAAAACTAAGAAACTAAAGGACAAATTAATACATTCCTTCTGATTTTAAATGTTTTGTTTTATGAATCATAATATATTTGGTTCTGGAAAGTCTCTATGCTGTAAGGTAATGTGAATCATTTTTATCATTAACTTTCTCTTTTCCTTTCTATATCTACTTCTTCTAATTACATGTAGTACTAAGTATTTAACATTCTCTCTCTCTATTTCTCTCTTATTTCTTCCTATTCTTTTTTGATGCCAATGTTTCTTTTCACTCTTTTCCCCATTATAAGTATGTTACATACTTTTCCCTTTTAAATAACTACAAATGATGTATGCCTTCTAATTCTTCAGTAATAGTATAATTTGACTTAATACCAAAGTGCATTTTTCCTAGTAGGCCAGTGGTGGGGTAACAATAGGGTTGCCACCCCTCCGTTTTTTTTCTGGACCCAGAAAACACTGTACAAACTCTGGTATTCTGTTTCAAAAAGGAAACAGACTATCGGAGTTTGTAAATCGGCTGATTTACTATGCTTTTTTTACAGAAAAGCATAGTAAATCAGCCAAAAGCAGGCAGCAGGAACAGAAAAAGAGGGCGTTCCTTGCTGAGTGATGTCATTGTGACATCAGAAAATGGGTGGAATTGGGGCAGGATGGGTGGGATGGGCGGGGTTACTGATGACACGAGGGGTGTGGCTTTACTCTAGTTTTAGTCATGATGAAAGGTGGCAACCCTAGGTAACAAGGTGTTTCTGATTAGTGTTTCTAACTAGATATTTTAGACTCTTTGTTTAGATACATTTAAACATTAATAAAGTACATCAATGGTCTTTTTTTTCCTCTGTCTGGCCTGGTTAACTGGTGGTTAAATGATTGAAATGTTATAATATGATTTCTGATTTGAGGCAGCTGTTGTTACTTCTAAATAGCTGTTTTTATATGAAAGGGTTATTTTTTTTCATGATGTTGATGTTTTCTGAGGAAACTGATGGTCTGTGTGACTGTTCTCATCGTGCAAATTCATGACATTCACTGACAAGGCAGTTGAGTGTTTTTTTTTTTTTTTTTTTGCTTTCTGCAAACTCTAAAAGCTTCAAGATCTGAATTTCCCACTGAAAATGCTTTTTTCTTCACTAGAGACAACTTCTGTTTTGCATGAGTCTAGTTAGATACTTTTTAATAAGCTTATGAAGCTGCAGCTTGAGGAAACAGCAGTGATGACATCATTTGACCTGTTGAACTTGTTAAATGGCTGTATTTAGAATTCTTTTCTCTTGAAATTCTGTTATCTTTCACTAGATACTTTAAATGGTAAATAATTAGTTCTGATAAAAGTGTTTAACTCCTTTGAAAATGCCTTTGTTTTCTTATAGATGCATACATTCTGCAGATTCAATGACACCATTAGTAACTAAATGACATAAAGTGAACTAGGAGCTGCATTAGAAAACTCATTATGCATATTAACATCAGACTTATGTTATATAACTAAACCTTTAGTAACTAAACAGAGGGTTGTGAGGCCCCTTTTTTCTCTCTCTCTCCCCCCTTCCTGATGAAAGACGTCAACATGGATATTGTTAATACATATGAGTAATATGTGCATAATTGCAAAATATAATAGTTATGTTGTAATAAGTGTTTATATATATATATATATATATATATATATATATATATATATATATATATATATATATTCAACAGATCCTTACATGAAAAATGTTAGATAGATGACTGACAAAATGGTTAAATTATCTGATGTTTCTTGAAAAGTCTTGGAAATAATGACAATCTTCTTAACCTTCAGCTTCTAATGTGTATACATACTTTGATCTGATGTGTATTTCTGGCATATTTACTTATTAGTAGTGCTATTATCATATGTGACATATTCATATAGCTTCAGATATATTGGACACTCTCATTCTAATGTATATTTCATGGATTCAGATTTCTTTAGTTGCTTTCATAATGCTTTTCTTTTTTGTTTTTGTACTATAGTCTAAGCAGAGATGGATAATTTGTGTTGTTTGGTATTGGAGAGATGGTGGATGGATGGTTTAGTTAAGTTTTTAACTAAACCAGAAACTTTATGTTTCATGTATGTGTTTGTAAATAGTTTTAGGTTTTTGAAAGTAGTGCTTAATACACATTATGCATCCATGATAAGTAAATTTTCAGTAGATTTCAAGTCAACACAGACAAAAAGGTCTTTCAGTTAGTAATAACATACACATTGTAGTTAATAGCTTATAAATGTTTATCATTAAATATTAATGCTTTGAACAATAGTGTCAAAAGAGCTGGTTTGCTTAAATATATCAAAATGCATAAAGCCCTGATTATATTTTTACAGGAAACCCATCTATTAAAAAAAGATCTACAAAAATAGTCATTCAATGGCTATACCATTCTGGCTGATTCATGTTTTAAGAATAAGAGAATTGGCACTCTTCTTCTATGGAAGAATACTTATACTATGCCAAGAATTATAGATACAATTTCAGATAAAGATGGGATGCTAAGCATGGTTATTTTGAAAATCAATAGGAAGTATTATACTTTGATCAATACATACTGGATACCAGGACTGAGTACTAAATATGTTGACAAATGTCTGGACCTGATTACTTTAAATGCAAAAGGGGAAATTATAGCAACAGGTGATTTTAACTGCCTATTATCAGGCAATGATATTTCTAAAAATGGTAAAATAAAACTAACATCTCAAGCCAAGAAGTTAAATGACTTTACAAACCAGATGATCCTTAAAGATATACATGGTCTAAGAGAACATTATTCCTTATTCTATACTCATTATTCATATCATTTTGGTACACCAACAAACATCAATAAGGTCTTTGTATCAAATAATATATACTCTAAAATAAGTGACGTATCTATAATGACTTGTCCACTTTCGGACCATAATGCTATAAGCTTTACATTAACTACACATACAGATGATTTAAGATTTCTACAGAGAATTCCTGATTACATAACTAAGTTAAATGACTTTAGAGAATGGAGACATGTTAATGGAAATAAGTGATAATGGTGAAGTGACTGATACTATACTATGGGACCTTTTAAAGTTTATATATATGGTAGAATAAAATCTTGGTACCTTAAAAAAGGAGAGCATGGGACAAAGAACTTTTAGGCTTACAAAAAAATATACAAGATAAAAATGGACGCAAAACCAAATAGCAAAGTAGCACATAACAAAATTACTAAGTTAAATCAAAAATACTTAGAAGTTCTGAGTCATAAGGTAGCCATAAATCTGGAAAATTTTAAATTAAAGTCTTATGCTGTAAATCCTAAATATCTACATAAAATAGTGGTAAGATCCAAAAAAATAAACAATCAAAATCTTATTAATGATATTAAATATAAAAGTGATGGTTCAGTTAAGAGTACATCTAACTTAATGGGCATATTAGAGGTGTTTAAAAACTACTGTAAATATATAAATAATAACACACCACTTTTGGAGACAGATAATGTAATAAATACTTTTATTCAAGAAAATATAACTACTAAGGTGTCAATGCAACAAAATAACATTAAATAAACAAATAACACTAACAGAAGTGGAAGAGCAAATAAAAAATTTAAAAGATAATAAAGCTCCAGGACTGGATGGAATAATTCCTGAACTATATAAGATTTTTCCTGAATATATAATAAAGAAAATGAGTGCCTTTACAAAAACGTATAACAGCCCCATCATGGAAATACTCAATTATCTCCCCCATATTAAAAAAGGTAAGGACCCCAAATCTTGTGATTCATATAGACCAATTTCGTTACTAAACACTGATTATAAAATTTTCTTGACAATATTAGCTAATTGAATAAAGAAAATATTACCTAATATAATACATAATGATCAGACAGGGTTCATTCTTCATAGAAAAGTGCAAGATAACATTATTAAAGTACTATAATTAATAGACATAGCATGCAAATACCAAAAACAACTAACTATTATCAGCCTAGACATAGAAAAGGATTTTATTCTATTAGTTTGCCTTATCTACAAATAATTCTGATTGGTTTTGAATTATCCTCAGATTTTGTCAACTTATTAATAAAAATATATATTGGGGCACAAGCTTATGTGAAAATCAGATCATGTCTATTCTTACCACTAGAAATCCTCAAGGGAACTAGACAAGGTTGTCCTTTGTCACCATTATTGTTTGCTCTTTCAATGGAACCTTTTGCTACATATTTCAGAAAGAAGCAAAATATAAAACACTTTCAAATTAATAAGGACTATTGTCCTAAGATACAGTTATTTGCTGATGACATGTTGTTAACATTGGGTAATATTGATGGTTCTTTGCATGATGTTATAAATACCTTAAGCAAGTCTGAAAGAGTTTCAGAGCTTAAATGTAATCATAATAAATCGGAAATATTACTAATTAACAAAAAGATCAACAAAAACCTAAGACAGAATAGCCTGTTTAACTGGGAGAATGATGTATTAGAATATTTGGGTGTCAGTATAAACAGTACATGGAAAGACTCTGCTAAACTAAACTACAACAATTTAATAACCACCATTAGTGAACTAATCAAAAGATGGAATAAAATGTTCTTCACAATGGAGGACAGGCTTTCTTTAATTAAAATGATAATTTTACATAAAATTTTGTTTTATATACAGTCACTGATACTACCTCCTCCCAAAAACTTATTTAGAAATTAGATTCCATGCTACTTAAATTTTTTATGGGTCCCCTTAAAACCTAGGATTGCATATAAATGGCACATTAGAGCTTGTAAAGTAATGGGATAGCATTCCATAGCTTAGATCTTTATTCCAAATCAGTTATAATTAATTTAATATTAGATTAGATCACACCTCCCTATATATCTGGCTGGAAAACAATATATGAGATTCATATAACTGATGTCAGAACTATAGAAAATCAATTTAAGGAACAATATGGAATAAGTAGAGTTCATTGTCTTTTATGTGAATTTTGTTTATTTAATAAGAAGTCTGATCATTTTTCTTATGGCATTAATCAAATATTCAATAACTTTAAAAATATAATTGATTGTAATTACAACATTAAACAATTTCTATTTCTTTTATTCGCTATATCATACTCCCCTGATTTTTTCAACATAAATGCGATACAAAAATTAAAGGAAAATAACATGATATTCTGGCATCAGTTTATTGAAAATAAGAGTATTAAACCACTAAACTCTCTTTTATGTAGTTTTGATAATAGTCAAGACAGTTGATTGTTTATACACTCATTACGGCAGTTTATAGAAAACAAAATGAGAGTATCAATCAACCTAGAGACTGAATCTATACCTAGTTTGATTCAGCTTTTTATTAGGTGTCTTGAAAAGACAGATAATCAAAAATTAAGTATCTCACCTCTCTATAAGATACTAAGAGAAGACACTCTAAAGTTTGACTCAGATTTTTGGAATTACTATGTAAAGATTAATGGAGAACAAATATCTAATGAATGCAAAAAATTGTTATTGAATTCTACGTATGGTACCTCTTTTTCATTATATTGGAGATTATATACATGGAAATTTATGAATAGGAGTTTTTATACTTCACATAAATTAAATCTTATACTCAAAAACAGTGAAAGTAAATGTTGGAAATGTGATGATTTACTAGAGGCCAACTGGGTTCACATGTTCATGAATGTAGAAATGTTGTTCAATACTGGAAAGACTTTAGATATTTTGTAAATGCTTTATGGTCTGATAACTGTCATATTTCTAGCTCACTAATCCTATTCAATGCTCCTATACCTAATGTAATACCTAAATCTCAGATTCAGTTACTCTGGTTAATTCTTGCAATTGCCAGAAGAGTTATTATTTTGAATTGGAAAAGTAAACAAGATTTTATGCTTAAAGTTTTTATTAATTTAGCAAAAGTTGTTTGTAAAAAAGAACTGCAAACTATTTGTTATAGAACTCATAACATTACTCATAAAAAACAGCATGGCAAAAACTGGAAAACCATTTGAACATATACGGATAACTTCTCATGGATAAAATGATTGTTTAGCATGGATGAATGTAAATATTGTAAATAGTTTTGTTATTGTTTTATTGTATTTGTTATATGTACATTTGCTTATGTTTATAATGAAAACAAAATAAAAATGTTTTTGAAAAAAAAAGAAACCTATCAGACAGAGCAGTAACAAAAATGTTATAATGTGAATTTAGCTCGCATTGCTAATTGTATTAGTTACAAATGTTGGTCACAAAACACTCCATCCAATCTAACTCCCACCCATATTTACCTCTGAACAATTGCTAGAAGCCTTCTCCAAAACCAAAACAATATCTCTATGGGTCCAGACAATATACCAGGCTACATGTTGAGACAAAACACTGCCTCATAGACCCCTGTTCAATTTTATTTCTGCTACTGTGTATGTACATGAAGCCTGAAGAAAAGATATAATAGCAAATCTCCACTATGATGGCTACTCTAGAGATACTGGGAACTACAGCTCAATTCATATTATCAGTTTCATTTGTAAGGTAATAGATTGTATTATTATGGAGCTCATGAATAAAGATATTAGTAGGTTAAAACCCTTGGCCCAAAACAGTGTGGCTTCATGAGAGTGTTATAGAGGCACTGGATGAAGGCAAGGCTGTGCAAATTGCCTACAACCTGCCCTTAACCAAGGCCTCTCTAGGCATACTTATGGTCAATTAACTTTCTTTCAACCACTATGTATTAAATATCATAAAGAATCCTTCTATCTAGCTCAACTAATTACTAAAGGCATACCCTTCAAATATATGGAGGTTATGGTCCCTCTCTAATCCTCCCTTATCAGATACATAATACAATACAATGCCACCTTTGGCACATACCTATCCAGGCACATTCCTCATCTAGTAAAAAACATAGTGTTTAGTGACCTACATTACAAAGAGTGTCTAAAAGTCCTATCACTCTAATCTGTGACTCCAACATGGCAACTTCTGCCTGGTATACAGGGGTGCTAATGATGGTGTCCTGATGGACCTCCTACATATACAAAAAATTGGTAGCACCACAATTATCCATTCTATGGACCTACATTTATATCATAATATCAAAAAAACTTGATGGTGGAGCATATATCAATTCCAAAGCAATACCTACTTATTCGATAAACTTCCACTCAATACCATAGAAAGTAGCTTCCTAACTCTATTTAAAACCCACCTGGACGAGTAGATAGGTTTCATAAATTTACATCTGGTCTAGCTTGTCTGAATCTCATGTACAGAGGGAGCAATTAGTATATATATTGCAGTGTCTAGGCTCCCAAATGTCTACTAGACTAATTGCCTATTATTCGCCTAAGAACTTATAACTCTACTGAATGTCTTTTTTTTTCTTGCTAGTCTGTGGGATTTGTCCAATGGCTCCCCTGCCTGTGCCCCAGTAACTCATTCATTACTATTATATGGCAAACGCCAGGCATCCCTAGACTGAGTAAGAGGCATACAGCTTGTTGTTTCATCTTCCAGAAAGCCTTATCATCTCATTCATTCATTCATTCACCTAGGGAACAAGAGTTGGACAGGCAGAAACAGGCTAGTCTTCCATTCCAGCAGACTTCTCTAATCTCATCCCTGCAGGCAAATTACAAGCTCCACAATTCCACTGTTGCTGCCAGTTAGAAAAGGGCATGCTGTGCTACTACACTTACCTCTGTATATAAGCAGTGCACAGCCTATGGAGTGTTACCCTGCTGAGCTCTTTTTGTGGCCCTCCTAGGTTCTGTTTGTGGGTGATAAAGCATACACTAGTAATTGTTTTCAGTGCAGCAAGCAGAGTTGCTCCCACCCACGTCATGGATGAGCTGGCATTGGCTGCTCACACTCATTTCCCCCGCCCAGCCCCTCTAGCATCATAATCAAGACTTCTTACTGTGTCTCTGTCTCTGTCTCTCTCTCTCTCTCTCTCTCTCTCTCTGCCATGGGCCTAGCCTGTACTGCAAGCTTTTCACTATATTTTATCATGCCAGTAGTCATATTGCTTGCACTGGGTGTGGTTTCTATGAGCTTATTTATTACAGAGGACCTTCTGCCTAGAGTGTACTTGCCAGCATTTTTGTTTTTATTTTGGATATTTTGGTACTTTCTGACTTCATTTTGCTATCTCTTTTACTCACAGCCCTTATTTTGCATAGTACCAACATTCAACTCTAAATGCCAGTACCACAGTAGCAAAGGTTCAGTCTCTGCCAGTTATGCTCCATAACACCTTGTGACTCATCATCCCAGCTATGTCTCTGATAAGCAGCATGCTTGAAAATTATTTGTCAAGATGAAGATCCTGCATCTGTCTTCCTCCTTATGGTTAAAGTATTAAATACAGTAATTGCTTCTTCTCCTGTGATATGAAGAACAGTGCATACTGCATATTTTCTGGGGGGAGAGTTGACAAGCCCAATCATGATGAACTACAGCTCATAATATTGAATCCAATGCTTACAATTTTCTGAAAGTTTTTACTTGAAGCTTTAAAACAGTTGACATTGAGCCAAAAATTGAAAAATGAATGTCTTTTAAAATGCTGGTGGTTCATTGGTGCAAAAAAAAGAAATAAACATCTGAATCCCTATTGTG
Source organism: Protopterus annectens (assembly GCF_019279795.1). Classification (NCBI taxonomy): domain Eukaryota; kingdom Metazoa; phylum Chordata; order Ceratodontiformes; family Protopteridae; genus Protopterus; species Protopterus annectens. The sequence goes on along the minus strand of NC_056745.1, from coordinate 302,202,741 downwards.
CCCTTATTTTACACATTTACAACTCTTCAGTCATTCTTTTACATAACAGCATCATTTCTAAACACATGCCTAGTATCCACACACTCCCTTATTTTCCCTTCAATATTCTATACTTGCTCTACTTTTTCTCTCTAATATTCCCCTTCTTCTGCAATACTTTGACCTTTGCCAGCTCCTCTCAATAATTACTATTACTTCTTTGTGAGCAGAAATAATTTATATAACAAAAATGTAAAAATGTGTAGTCAGCAAATATGACACAGAATGATAAAACACTGACTACATCCCAGGCTATAAGAGTTCAACTACTAGCCCAGACACTTGACAGCATTGGCAGGGAGGACAGATGGGTCCTTGAGGTGGGAGGGATGAGTGGAGGTAGCTGCATATACTGTCACTATCTCTCAGAAGGAGGCGGTGATGAAGACTGGCAACACAGTTGTGGGCATTAGGCCTATCAAGCCACTAGTGAGTTGAGTGGATACACGCTAGCACTGGGAGGGAATTGTGAGCCACTGTAGTCAGATGATTCATGCATTCTCCTGCTCTGTGTTGGTTAGGCTATCTAAAATGCTCTTACTGCTGGAATGCTGGCAGAAGCACAAGGTACCCAGAAGCTGCCTGAATTGCAGTCCACTCAGACAGCTATCTACAGTGGATGAATGAATGGACAATGCCAGAAGAAGGGGAAACTTGATGGTCATCAAGCATGGGGGCAAAAATCACCTAGAAAAAGAACATTCAAATATGTGAAAAACAAGACTTTTGATGGATTTTTTTTAATCAATAATGAGTATTACAAAGCTGGCCATCTATTGCCCATTGCTATGATATAATACAAGAGTTTAACTGAAAGCAATGCACAGCAAAATAAAGATCCAGATGCTGAAATTAAAGAAATTAGATACTGATATCATGTAATATGTGTACACTAAACAGTACATATAGTCTTAAAGATTTCTGTATAAGAAACTATGACACAGATGTTAAAATACCATGAAGTTTTATTTCAGAATGACTCAAAATGTGACTTCCAAGATGGAAGATGGCTCTACACTAATCAACAGACTGTAAAGCCTTCCCCGTGTAAAAAAACAAGAAATTGTTAAAAAACACAATAAAATTTATCAATGTGTGTAATATTCAGTTACTGGCTGGGAACTACTCTGCCTGAATGAAAGTAAAGAAGATGTTTCAAGAGAGTAAAGAAGATTGACCAGAAAAGGAGAAGATATCTAGCTGGGAAGAATCTTGCAGCTGTTCAGCAAAAAGACTGTTAATTTTCAACTTTAGTACAGGAGTTGGCTTCCAGTTATTTAGAGGAAAAAAATCAAAAGCACTCAGAGGTGTTTACAATGACTGGAACACTGAAATAATATATAAAATCAAATAAAAAAATCTGTAAAAAATAGAAACTGATTTAAAAAGCTATTCAGGTGGACTGATACAACTGCAGAAATCAGATGCTGAAATTAAAAAAAGACTAGATGAACATGAAGTTTTTTAAGAACAGCTGTTTCAAAAATTTTTGAGTTAGAAGACAAAACATGCAGAGAAAACCTGAGATTATTTACTATATACCAGAGAAACTGGAACAGTCTGTATTAATTTAATGAAAGTACAAATAAGCAAATGGACTAGTAGTTCACAGCAGCATTTGTTAATTGAGAGGACACATCATGTATATGCTCCAAATCTAGCCATGAGAAAACAACCAAGACCCATTTTAGACAAAACTGTGCCAGAAAGGAAAAAAGTACTGAAAACTGGACAGAGTACAATATTTATGGAAACTGACTATTCAATGAATGCCTGGTAGAAAAGAAGCAAGTTTAACATGGCAGTCACGGAATGTTAAGAGGCAGGTGGAATATCTGAGTTACTATATCCAGCTGCCTTAATAATATTTTTTTCTCTAGGATCAAAGATATTTTTGTATACAAAAAAGGCTAAGAAGAAAATAAAAAGTGTTGGCAACAAACAATGAGACAGCAAGCTGAATGGGATTCAACCTCCCATTCTCATGACAATAACAAAGCTCATAGAGAGACTTTGCAAGTCAAACATTTTCTATTTTTCCAAAGGTAATTGCTTGTCAAACATTTTCTATTTTTCCAAAGGCAATTGCTCGAGTGACAGAAGAAAATAAGCCCAGAAGTTAACTAGAAGAATCAGGAGCACCTTAGACTTCAACCAGAGACTAGTGTTTGGAGACTGAGAAGATCAGGAAAAAGGCCAACAATAATGTGAAATTAGTGATAACATGGGGGAACTGTAAGACACTGATCCCATTAAATGTTAGACAAGAAATGTGGTTTTGCAAGAAGACGTGTATGAGAAAGAGTGGAAGTTTGCTGACTGTATTAAACTGGTGGGTGAACTGTAAAGCATAAACCCCACTTGATGTCATTAATGTTTAGAAGGACACTGAAGGGACTGAAGAAGTAACTGTAAGTAAACCTGTTTTTGTTCTTATTAATATTTTGTATAAAATATCACAATTTAATTTGCATGTTATATAATAAAGTAAATCCGTGTAGTCTGCAGAAGTTTTTAAATGTGAGGTGAGGAGTTGGAAATATACATTAAAAATAACTGTTGCAGGTAGGAGTAATAACTTTTTATCACAATAATTACTCTATCAATAATAACATAGAATGGAAATGTTCTTACAAGTACATACAAAATGCAAAGAATATTAAATTGTAAGAAAATGTGTAGGTATAAATAACAATCTTACCAAAGACACATTTGAATAGAATAGAAATAAGCATGTCAATTTTACACAGAAAGGATTTAAGTTTGACATTCATTAGAATGTCAAGGTCAAAGTAAAAGGTGGGTATAATAACATTGATTGAGACAAGGGGGTCTAGTAGTGACAGAATAGAAAAAAAGAGAATTATGGCAGATTTGTGTTGGTAAGGAGATATTTGTAGGAAACAATGATTATTCAAGCATGTATTTGTACTCCACTTAAAGCTACTATTACAGAGAATTCTGGGAGAAGCAATACATTTTCAGAAGGCAATATTATATAGGTGTGGGAAATGGAACCAAATTTGCCTTTGTGGAGTGTCAGGGAGCTAGAAGAGAACAAGTATATGAGAATATGTGGTACAGAAGCTGCGGATTCAGTAGAAGGAACTAAAAGAGAATTTAGATATTACTCCACAAAGAACAACTGGGCTAGAATGGATATATATTATATTTCACAAGAGTATATGTATTTAATTGAAAGCTTTGAGATTCATCCAGTAACTTTATCAGATCATGCACCAATAAAATTTAAGATAAAGATGCAGGGCAACAAGACTCTGCCATTTCTACTTAAAGAAAGAGCAATGGAATGATCCAGGAGTTATTAGGTAAAACAGACATTTCTTCAGAAGGAACAGCTACTATGTGGGATAAAATGAAAATGGACTTTAAAACTTTCTGGAAATAAGAAGGAAAGATATACTGGAAAGAAAGGAATTATTTATAGAGGTTGATAAAGGTCAGAGCATTGCAAAAGATAGGGAATCTTACAGAACCATAAGAGGATCAGGTGTAAAGTACTAAAGGGAAAATAAAGAAGTATTTCAATAATATGTGTTAGCTTGAAAAGGTTGCTGTTATGCAAGTCTTTTTACAACTGTAAACTGCAAACAATGTTAATATAAAGGGATTCTCAAGATGGCGGGTGACTGGGAATCACACTAACTACTCTCTCCCAGTGTGAAAAAGACAGTAAAAACAAGGAAAGGATCAACAAAAGGATAAAAAAATAAAAAAAAAATAAAAGTTATATATTTGGGAGAAATTTGGTTATTAGCAAATACAATCTATAGATGTTAGCAAATAAAAAAAATTGGAAAATAAATAAAAATCTATTAGAAAATGAGAAGATAATAATTCTGGAGAAGAAGAATCACGAGGCTGATGGATGCAGACCTATGTGCAACATCAATGGAGATGAAGTGTGATTTTGGAAAGTGTTTGTGTTGTTGCCTCACAGCAAGAGGTTCTCCTGTTTGATTCTCAGCTAGTGTGCGGGGAGTGCCTTCTATGTGGAGTCTGCATGTCCTCCCTACGGGTCGAGTGGCATTCTGAAAGACATGTGTGAATGGGCATGCCTTCGTTGAAGGTTGGGCATTGAGCTGGCAACTTGGCACTGTGAAAATCTACTGCCAATCATTAGCAGACCTGAGTTCTGCTGTGGCGACTCCTAACCGGGAAAAGCCGAAAGACAACAACAACATATAAAAACAAATGAAAATGGTCGGTAAAAGTAGAAGTATTAAATAATCAGTTTGATGAACTGTTGAAAAAGTTAGAAATATAATTTAAGGAAATAATGAGAGATATTGAAGCTTTAAATAAAAATGTCTTTTTAAACAAAGAAAGACAGACATTTGGAAAACAAATACATTATTTCCCTGGTGCCATGGCAAGCAGTCTTCCAAGGGGAACAAAGTTGGAATAACTAATAACATTACAATACCTTTTATGCATTCGTTAAATAGCAATTTCTCAGTTTAACAATTAATAATACATTATAACAAAAAAAAAAACACCAATAACCACCAGTGTCCCAGTTCACAGAACAATATAAAACAAACAATAATTCCCAAAAAAAACATAGACTCAGATATGGCAAAAGGATCCAGCATAAGCTTCCTTTATTGCAGTGGAAAAAATACATAAGCTCTTTCATGGTTAAAACTGCTTCTTCAGATGTAATGTTACAATCATTCATACTGCCATTAAATAGCAGAGTAATTTGAAAATGTAACCAATCATAAAGTGCCCACAATTTAAAGTACTAACAACCTTTATAAAAATGCTAACAACCTTTATAAAGATGTCAAAGATTAAAAGCTAATCAATATTAAGACACATGAATGAATAAAAGAAAAATAAATGTATATAATAATATAAAACAAAAAATGTATAAACTATCTAAACTCTAAACAAAGGTCTGGCCTTAAGTATGGGTTTAATTGGGACCTTATCATTAAGACCATGGCCAAAATCACTTCTTAGCCTGATAATCCATTTTGCTTCAAGTTGCTCAGTTAAATTTCTCACATCACCTCCACGATTATCCTCATACACTCTCCCAATAACCAGAAACTTGAAGCAATGTTCACTTGTGGTCTCTTTAACATGTTTGGCTAAGGCACTGGTCATGGTACAATTACTGATGTTATAGAAATGTTTTTTAATTCTTTCAAATCCTTATCTGTCTTGCCAACATAACATTTATAACATACCGTACAGTATCCTAAATAAACAACATGCATGGACTCGCAAGTGGCACCAACCTTAAATACATAACTTTTATGTTGATATGGATATAAAAAGACTGTGCTATTCAAGTGCTTACATGTGCTACACCTACCACAGGGTTTAGTATAAAGACTTCATGTTCTTACTCAAGAATCTCGGCTATTCACCTATTTCCTTTATATCATTACAGTGATTAAAATCGGCCAAAATTTCTTAAAAACATGAGTAAATGAATTAACATTATTAGAATAATGAATTGGCACTTTCAAACATCTTTTTTTCTTTTAGATCTATTCTCTTTAAAATTAACTTCAGTATTAACCAAAGTGGTATCTGAAAAGTATGGTTTAACAGAGTTGTTCCTTAACTGTGCAACTTCTTCTACAGCATAGCGCACTACATGTTCATTAGATCCCCAATCAGCCAGCAAACTAACTAAATCATTGGTCTGTCTATAAAAATCTTCATCCTCAACATTAAGTCTAGAGGCTCTAAAGAACTGTTTTTTCATCACATTCCTAAAATATACATTCATAGGGTTTTCTATACAACTTTGTCGAAATCTTTCCATCTTCATCCACTGTGACCCTCACATCTAAAAAATCAATACTTCTATCTGAAAAAGTGTAAGAAACTGGAGATACAAAGTACTTGAGTTAATATACTTCTCAAAATCATTGTACTCTTCTAAACAGCTACCCCAAATTAAAAAGATGTCATCCACAAATCTTTGATAAAAAATTATCAACTTACTGAAAGGTCACCATATGACATGCTCAATCTCCCAAACTGCCATTACTATGTTGGCGTAGCTATTGGCACAAGAAGTGCCCATAACTACATCATTCTTTGGCCAATAAAAGACATCATTAAACATGAAAACATTGTTCTTCAAAATATACCTCAAAAAAGTACAATATAAATCAATCTTATCAACAGTAAAATCTGTATACTCAGTAAAATAGTACTTAATGTTATTAATACCAGCATAATTTTGAATCACAGTAAATAGAGACTTGACATCACGGGTGACTAATAGAAAGTTAGTGATAAATACTTGTCCTTTAGTAGTCAAAAACAAATCCCTCAAAAAATGTTGCGTATCCTTCAAAATATAACTGTTGGAATCCAAGAGAGGCCTCAATACTTTCTCAATAAAAATGGAAAAGCACTCGGTACACCATTGATGTCTAGACATAATGGAGGATGAATCATATTTTTTTGTACTTTCAGGATACCTTGAATGACTGGTATCAATGGTTTATCAACAACCAAATAATCATATAAGGGCTTATCAATGATTTTCTTGGATAATAAACTCTTCAAACTGCTATGAACATTAAATATCATATATTCAAAATGCTTCCTGGTAATTTTACTATAAAAACTGACATCAGCCAAGATTAATTTCATTTCTGTAACATACCACACACTATCTAAAAACAATAAGTCCACCCTTATCAGCCGGTCTTAAAATAATTTCTGTATTGTCCTGCAATTTATGTAAAGCACTAAGTTCATCTTTGGTCAAATTACATCATTTATAACATCTATTATTGGCATTCATCTTATAAAAATCGTCAATACATAATTTTTCAAAAGCTGCTGCAAGAGGGTTTAAGTTAGGAACAAAAACACAAGGCTTCCTACAATGATTAGAAACACTGTTGTCATATAACCCAGGATTGTCAGTGCTATTCTTATAGTTCAATTATAACATTAAGTTTCTAGTGAAAGTTTTCAAACTTAAGATTACATCAGTAAAGTCCATGTCTTGAGTTGGAATAAAAGAAAGACCTTTAGACAAAAGTTTAAAGTCCATTGGAGTCAAGGTATAAGAAGATAGATTCCATACTAAAGTACATTGTTGCCTTTCCAAACTCTTGTTATAGTTGCCATCTCTGCAATATCTCCGTCTGGTTTCTTTTCCATTCTGGAACAACTCCTGGGCTGCTGTCTTTCTGAAGGCACTTCTTTGTTCTTTATAGGTAGTGGAAGATTTAGATTTGGCTAAGTAAGGGGAACAACGCCATCAGTTATTCTTTTACTGTCGTTCAGTTTATCAGATCTATGAACTTGTGCTTCCACAACAAACATTTTCTTCCTGGCACCCAAGTCCTTTTGAAGCAATGCCCCTGATGACTCACTGACTGGATTGCTAGAAGGCATAGTCATGGAAGCTGTAGTACAATTAGCTGAATCAACTGCTATTCTATCGGTTGAAGGAGGAGACTTATTAGGATATGCTATTAAATTGGTGGAAAAGTCCATTCTGGGCCTTGTAAAAACATGACCATTTTTAAAATCAGAGTGGTCTTGGATTAATTTTTTTCAGTTTGATTTTGATAAGTTTCCTTTCATACATAAGCACCACATCCAATGTTGTTGTTGTTGTGTCTTTCGGCTTTTCCTGGTTAGGGGTCACCACAGCGGAACTCCGGTCCGCTAATGATTGGTAGTTGATTTTTAGTGCCGAGTTACCAGCCCTGACGCACAACCATCCAATACACCAGATAATTGCTTATCAAGTAATTCATCATGGAACTGCTCATATAATTCACATTGTTCTTGTAACACTATAGTTGAAAGTCGTTCTACTTCTTTTTGTGAAAAATTCACAAGAAGATTCACGTGCTTAAAGCTGCAATCCAAATTCACTTTCTGCCATTCAACGAGTAACTCCAGGTAATTGCTGCCTTGTGTACGCATTTTTAAAACCCATAGCCCTCTCAGGACTACACCCAGTTGAATGCAGACTTCCAAATGGAAACTTTGTACCTGGTGCCTCCTAAGCTTAAATACATTATTTTCAAGAGCATGCAGTGTAGTCTATAAAGACACAATGTCTGCAGTGACATTGTCAGTGGTGTTAAATGATGAAAAGTCTAAAAAAGGATTAGTCATACCTTTCAGAGCAGATGAGAGTTTGTCATACATATTCTGCCTATCACATTCATTTTTGGTGTAAAGTCCAATTCTACAATTGGCATTTATGCTACCCAAAAAGAATACTGGCACCAGTGGTTTGAATTATACTAAACCCTGTGGTAGGTGTCATGTAAGTACTTGGATAGCACAGGGTTTTTCAATTTGGTTGGTTTTCAGTTTGTTTTTTCCAAATCAACGTAAAAGTTATGTATTTAAGGTTGGTGCCACTTGCGAGCCCATGCATGTTGTTTATTTAGAATTCTGTGCAGTATGTTATAAATTTTATGTTGGCAAGACAAGATAGAATTAAAGTACCATGACCAATGCCTTAGCCAAACATGTAAAAGAGACCATGCATGAACATTGCTTCAAGTTTCTAGTTATTGGGATAGTGTATGAGGATAATCATGGAGGTGATATGAGAAATTTAACTGAGCGATTTGAAGCAAAATGGATTATCAGGCTAAGAAGTGATTTTGGCCATGGTCTTAATGATAAGGTCCCAATTAAAACCATGTGGCATATCGTCTACTCAGAGGTGATCTCTGCTTAACATACAAGGCCATGTCAAACCCTGAGCTGTTGGCCATGCTCCACTTAAAGAAATCCCAATCCCTCAGAGCCACACGCTCTAGGGATCTAAACCTTGTCATCACAATGAACAAAACATGCTGGAGGGATAGGTTCTTGACCCAGAGACTCCCCATACTCTAGAACAGACTGCCCATACATGTCAAGCAGAGCACCTCCTTGGCTCTCTTCAAAAGGAACATCAGTCACCCTGCTAGACAGGGGTCCAGGAAAGTAAATATTGTGGGAAGAAATATCTAGGGAATTGTTATGGCTAGGCTTGTATAGGCCCTAGGGCCAATAGCCTAGTACCAGCCTATGAACCTATGAACCTATGCTTAAGGCCAGACCTTTTTTAGATAGTTTGTACATTTATATATATATATATATATATATATATATATATATATATATATATATATATATATATTTTTTTTTTTTTTCTTTTCTTTTATTCATTCATGTGTCTTAATATTGATTAGCTTTTAATCTTTAGCATTTTTATAAAGGTTGTTAGCATTTTTGTAATGGTTGTTAGTACTTTAAATTGTGGGCACTTTATAATTGGTTACATTTTCAATTGACTCTGCTGTTTAATGGCAGTATGAATGATTGTAACATTACATCTGAAGAAGAAGTTTTAAAGAAAGCACTTATATATTTTTCTGCTGCAATGACGTAAGCTTATACTGGATTATTTTGCCATACATGAGACTACATATTTTTTGGGAATTAATAATACATCACGAATTTAATGTAACAAGAATATAAATTACCAATTCAATATATTTCATCAAAACCTACATTGTGTATTATATTACTCTGTCTCATATTTTTTTCCTTTCTTGACATTTATCAAGTAATTCTGAGAAAATTTCTAAAATACCACTGATTACAGCAATGCGGCATGATACCTCTTTGTTTAAACCGTGTGAGGACAGTATATTAGGCTTTAAAATTTAAGTGCAATCAGCACTGTTAATTTATGCCCTCTTCCAGGTAAACATATCCTGCCAACAACACTAAACCTGAATTTGTCTATACTTCCCCATAACAACCCAAGGCATGCTTTGCTATTGTACTATCTGGTTTCCCTTTATTTAATTTTCTTAAATGCTCCTGTATCCTACATTTTACTATATGTTGTTTGCCCAATCTACCATCTAGGCCAGGGGTGTCCAACCTTTTCAGTTGTAAGGGCCGCATTGAGTCAACAGAAATGGTCTGGGGGCCGACGGCAGGTAAGGACCAAAGGACCAAAAAAAAAAAAAAAAAAAAAAAAAAAAAAAGGTCTTTCATACAGAAGCAGAGAAGTAGCTCCGTATTTAGATGTGTTTGATTGGCCGATATGCCAGATATATGGGCTAATCAAAAAAAAAAGCTAAGCGGAGGCTGGCCCCTGGCTGTATTCAATCAATAAATTAATAAATGCATAATATTTACCCTAAAATTCAATATCTCATTCGAATTATTAAAAAAAACAGTTAAATCTAACATCTGTAACTACATCAAAGTTTATTTGTAAAAAAAAAAAAAAAAAACACCAAAAATATACTAAATGTGTATTTATTTTACAGAAGTCTCATAAAATGAATTTTAGGAGGAATAAAATGTTGCTCCTAAGAAGCACTAAGCTCCAGTGTTGTTAAATATGCAGTAATAAAATTATACAAGTACAACATATTCCTCCTTTTCATAATGGCATTCATATGTGCCTCTGAAAACAGCTAGCAGAGTGATTCCCCCTGTAGACTACTTGAAAACTAATTGGCTGCCATAGCTAACAGTTAGCAGCCATCAGAACTACAAATTCAGCAAGAATGAACATTTTTAAATTGTTATATTAGCGGACCGGAGTTCCGCTGTGGCGACCCCTAACTGGGATAAGCCGCCCTAAAAAGACACAACAACAACAACATATTCAGCACCTATTGCCAGCTGCCATTCATTAACTTGTATAACACAAGTCTCAAATGTTGCTTAGTGGAGTAACACACAGCAGTGCAAGTGGATAGTGCCAGACTTTAAGCTTCTGATGAGCATTCTGTCATTACATCCCCCCAGTTATATTTAATAACAGTTCGCTTTCCTCAGTTCTGATTAGATAGGATATGCTTTTCCTTGCGTTGCCACTGTGCAGCACCATGTGGGTCCTAAATGTTTTCAGCTGTACAACATTTTGCACTCTCGGCACGAGACTTAATTGGAATCAATCTTGGCACGGTGAAGTCCATTTTATGTGTTTGTGTTTGTGTGTGTGTGTATGTGCGCACACACACAACGCCCAGCAGTGGTAGTGCGGGGCTACATTTACACTCAGAGTGGAACGCTGCAGTGCAGGATCCATGCACTGCCTTATCTGTCTACCAGTAATCCAGTTTTGCAAACTTTGTAATGCACCAGCCATTTTGCATCAGTGGATACTGGAGTTTTAAAATATTTAAAGATTATAACAGCTGTACTGTATTAGCTGAAAACTGCACTTTCAGTGGATGTACAGTACTGTGTTTATACAAGACTTAAACATGTCAGCTTACAGATTGCTTTAATTCTTTCAAATATATATATATATATATTGCTGCAGCTAAAAAATCCCTGACTACAAGCAATGTGGTACAATATTGCTTAAATGGGTATGATATGGTAAATAAGTTTTTCAAAGTCACTTTTACAGGATAGAGAAGGAACTATCATTTGCTGTGAGAATAATGACTATTCAACAGGTACCCTTTCCCATCAAACCACACACACACACACACACACACACACACACACACACACACACACACACACACACACACACACACTCACACACACAAATAAGACTACATAAATTCATTAGTTTAGCAAACTTTAGTGACAATAGAATTTGATCAGCCCAGTGAACTAAAAGGCATGTAACTTTTCAGACATGCACAAATTTAAATTCCTATTAGAATTAGAGCAAATCTAACATCTGTTTTACATACACATACAATACATAATGATATTAATAGTGCATCTCTTTTTAATTAATGACATTAATTTCCTAAAACTAGCTTCAGCTCTTGAGTTACTTTCATTTGACCTGGTTTTTACTGAACTAGAATTAAACTGAACCTATTTTAGGAGCTTTTCCATTAATCTGCTATTAACAAAATAAGGTCTACTCTAACGACTTACCTGTTACTGCAGGAGATGTGTAGTCAGTGTATGTATTAATTAAATTAATAAATATAATAATCCCCCTTCGCCGCGATCACAATCTTCTTCCTTCAAGCTGTTTATCACGAATGTATCTAGCGACGCAAAAAACGACCGGACGGTGCTTTGGCGCATGCGCAGACCAGCGGAAAGACGCTGGCATGAAAAAAAAAGGGAAACAAGTACTGTGGCGCATGCGCACAAAAGCTAAAGGACGCGGACGTGAAAACACACGGAAAAAAAGTTTAATTACTACTTAACCGTTCTTAACAGGTACTTAACGGGTCGCGGGCCGCATGGAAGAGCTCTGAGGGCCGCATGCGGCCCGCGGGCCGCGGGTTGGACACAACTGATCTAGGCCTTGTACAGTCACATTTAATCCCACAGACCACCATCTCACTGAGACATGAGAACCTTGGGTTTATTTATACTCAGTTCCTTATGTTTTAATACATATTTAGAAATGCTGAACCTACCACAAGAATGCATTCCACAAATACTGCATTCCAGAAGTTTAGGCTGTACATATATTTAAAAGAAAATAATTCTTCCAAATGTAACACTCTTTTAAAAGACAAAAGTGACTGAATGTGACAATATCTTTCTTAAAATTTCATCTGCAAATAATACGTGTAGCAGAGCATGCCTTCAGATGTCATAGGGGAATGACTGCATGTATCAAAATATAATACACTGTGCCCATCATATCAGCACAACAAAGGAAGGCTTCACTAATGATTCTAAGGTATAAACGTACAAATGGATGATCCATTTGCATGTTTGAACCTTGAGACCATCACTGGAACATTCTTTTATTGTAAATAAGCAGCATTAAGCAAGGGTCTCAAAGTTCCTATGAAAAGTACTGAAACGTATTGGAAAGAGACCCAGGGAGGGGTGGGGTCAGGCGTTGGAATACAGAAGCTGCCTCGATCAGTCAGAAGACTACCTGTAGAGCTGCTATAATTTGTTGAAACAATTTTGGCTAGCAAGTGGGGGCGTTTATCTCTTGTGTGGGGATGCCAGCATTCCTATCAATAAAGTAAGCTGGAATGCCTTTTCTTTCTCTGCCGCTTCTTTATTTCTGTGGAAGTCACTTGTGTCTTTTCCTCACGGCCAGTAACTTCAAACTAGTTTGGGTTCTTCTTTTACAATAAACAACACGCCATTGCACATCTACTACTGAACCCTCAGACTACAGCATTGTACCTTCCTTTTCAACTTGAAAAAGGCATGTAAAGTAGTAAACACAAGTTATCTCTGCTGTATTTCTTTATTGTTATTTGGTAACTGAGCTTGCAGTCTCTGTTAAATTACTTGATAGCAAGACTTGAATCTTCTCACTTGTTTGTAAAAGCAACTGCATTTTTTCAGGCTAAGGAAATGTATGTGACTGCCCCCCCCCCCCCACACACACACACACACACACTTTAATAGTTTATCTATTGCTATCCAATTTAATTTGTGCTAGGGATGAGTTGCATGTCCCTAACTAATAACTAAGCATTTGTAGTCCATAATTAGCAATGTACATGATTTTAAATGGGTCTCTTTACTATTACTTGTACTAAAGTTGTCCGCACAGACTTATTTTCTCCCATTACTGTAATTGTGTATCTCTGCCCGCTTCGCTCCCCTCCCATCTCCACTTCCCTAGCCACCCCCTGGGAGCCTTATATTTATTCCTTCTTAACCTCTCCAACAATTTAGTAGATATTACCCACCCATAAAGACGTATACATTAAAAACCCTCTTCCACTTTCTATCCTCTGTCAATTCCTGATGCAGTCCATTCCACAAACTTAAAACTTTCATTACAGGCATTCTCAACCCACTTCTTCCATACACAATCCTGCTTTCCAGCACATTTATCCAGCCACTCACATACATGCATGCACATGTGTAAATAGTAATACACACACACACACACACACACATATATAAATATATATATATATATATCAACATACACACACACACACACACACACACACACACACACACACACACACACACACACACACACACACACACACACACACAACACTCATAAATACATACCAATACCATAAAAGCACTTTTTTGATACTCATATAACTACTTAAAGCTACTACTTTCGATTACTGTCCTCCTCATCAATACTGCCTCATCTATACACTACTCACTTCTTCACCTCCCCCTGCCAACAAACTCATAACATACAGCTTTCTGTGCACAACCTAATCAATTTCCACTAACTTAACTATTTATATATCACCCTGCAAACAACTCCCCACCCTTTACCACATCTCTTTCTCATTTCTCATAATACTCCTTTCAATGATGTACCACACGGCCATCATCATACCAAACCTCCACCTTCTTCTACCCGCCATTTAACTTTTCACCATCTCAACTCACAATGACATTAAGTCAATTGCTGCTGTTTTGTACACTCACAACACCAGCTCACTTCACTAACTACCATAATATTCCCATATCATACCTCAACTCCATCACAAGCACACATACATCACAAAACCCTGTTTCTCTCTCTCTATCTCTATCTCTCCTTCTCTGCACCAATATACATGCACAGATATGTTCTCTTATAGATATATTAAACTTAAGAATAGTACTTTTTCAGCAGTACTGAAAGTCAGATACAATTACAAAAGGCTCCATACCTCCACTCACCCCACCTCCATTCTGAAACGTAGTGGAGATATTCACCCTACCCCGTACTCACACATCAACTACCCACCATGAACAACCCATTACTTTCCAATGCTACCAACACAATTTTCCCATCAGGTAATGAATCTAACTTCATTCTTTTCAATACTGAACTCAGAAGTATCTTCCAAAAAATTCATGATATCCATGCATGTCTAGATTTTTACTCCCCAGACATTCTAATTGCCACTGAAACCTGGCTAAAACAAGAAATCACTGACAATGAAATTATTCCCCTGGGTTTTAACATACTCAGAATAGACAGAAAACTTAAACGAGTAGGTAGTTTTTCTGTTATTTATAAAAATAACTTAGAAAGAATGGCAATTTATCTTAATATCCTAAAAAATAGTAATGCTGAACTTCTGATTGCATACCTCAAAATCCACCAAAATAAATCTATATGTATCTCAGCAGTATACAACCCACCAGGCAGCAACATTACCACAGCCAAAAATATCCTGTACTGCATATTTCACAACATCCCCAGGAAGCCTTCATCTTAGGTGACCTAAATATAGACCTGCAATTCATAAACAGCAGTAATCCCAAGGACTCAATTCACCTATTTGGCTTCACCCAACTAATAAGCTCCACCAACAGAATCAATAAAAGCACTAATACACAGTCCACACAAGACCGGGTATTGACAAACAAACCCCATAATATAAAATCAGCTGGCTGCAAAACAGTGTACTCCCTACTATAAGTGGCCACTTCCCAACCTATGTAATCAGACAACAACATGGTTCACCCAAACAAATAATCTATAAACAAATTTAACCAAATCTGGTGAAGACAGACAGCCCTGTCCCAATACAAGTGAAATGTATTAAGAGCAATACGCATACATAAAGCAGTTACTCAGTTCAATTACACCTTCCTAAAAATACTAAATTATTTAGCACTAGTTAGGGAAAGAAGGGTATAAACTAACAGCGCCATGGCTGACAAAAGAGACCAAACAGCTCATGCTGCAAAGAAAAGCATGAAAAGAATGTATAAGAATAAAACACAACATGCCTACCAAAATTTTAGATATCTCAAAAACCCTAGCAAGATCCTTGTGAAATATGACAAGAAATCATACTACAAGAATCTCCAACAAAAGCATCAAAACAACCCCAAGCTTTTTTAGTCCCCTCTAAATACACTATTACACCTTGGCCATACCACTACATCCATTGTTTCCAGTTAGTTATATCACTAATCAATGACCACCTCAGTGAACCCTCTTCAACTTCCATCCATTCTCAAATGTAACACAGTGTGTTTTAGCTTTCAGTCTGTCCTAACATCAACCATAAAAAAATTACTAGCCAAATTAAAAGTAATAATCTCAGCTGCTGATAACCTTCCCAATGAGTTCCTTAAAACAGGTATAGAAGCACCAGCCTTCCCTGTCTTCATTCTCATCGACCAGTCAATAACTGAAAACTATGTCCTATCCATCTGGAAAAAAATCCATTATTATACCCCTTCACAGAGGAAGTACTTTAACAGAGTAAACAAACTATCTACCTATTGCTATCATATCACCCCTCTTTAAAATACTCAAGAAAAGTATTCACTCTCAGTTTATGAAATATAACCAAATACAACCTCCTGTCCAACACTCAGCATGGTTTCAGACCCAACCACAGTGCTACTACTGCCCTCATCAACTTCACCAACATAGTAAACCAATACAGAAATGAGGGTAACCTTATTCACATTTCCTTAACCATTCCAAAGCATTTGACACAGTGTCCCTCCAAAAGCTCCACTCTGAACTTGCAGCTCTAGGTTTCTTACCTCTCCCTCTGTTGATTTAACAGTTAATTCTGCAATGGTCAGCAGGCAACTAAATGGCAAAAAAAACTTTCAGCATTTCAACCAATCTCTGTTGATCTTCCCCAAGGGTCAGTACTTGTCTCCCTTCCATTTAATTAAACTAACCATAGTCCAACAAGAAAACTTCATAAACAATAAAACAACAAATTCCTGTGATGTATGAATAAACGGCTGGAGACAAATATTTAAATATCCAAGAACTTTAATAAATAGTGTTAAGTGCTTTCGTTCCAACTATATTTGCCAATTTGGTCATGGCATACTGGGAATAATGGTTTATTTTTAAAAGTATATATAAAGACACCTGGTTATGGTATACCCATTAACTGGATGACATTTTTATTACATGGTATGAGTCCCAGTAGAAATTACAGTTGCTTTTAAGTTATATAAACAATACCACTGAGTTTTTGAAATTTACAAGTTTGAGCTAGACCACATTTCTTATTTAGATATACAGCTCATGAAGAATTTACATAGGTTTATAGGTTCATAGATAGGTACTAGGCTATCTGCCGAGGGCATTTATAAGCCTAGCCAGAGTGTGTCGGCTTTCGCCACCCCATTGATTAATTAACTGATCCTCTGTCAAGCAGAGCCAATGAAGTGATCCCAGGGGTGTATTTTCTGTTACCCATCCACTCGTCAAGGTTTCTCTTGAAGAGTGTTAGTGATGGGCTCTGCCTGATGTAATTTGGAATTTTGTTCCAAAGCACAGGGAGTCTCTGTGACAGGAATCTATCCCTCCAGCATGTTCTATTTATTGTTGTGGCGAGGTTTAGCTCACTAGAGCACATGGCTCGCAGTGACTTGGATTTCTTTAGGTGGAGCATGTCCATCAATTCTGAGTTGGACATGGCTTTGTAAGTCAGGCAGAGATCACCTCTGAGTAAGCGATATGCCACTGAGTACAGCCGGAGTTTTTTCAGTCGGGCTGCATAGGACATATGTTTGAGGCCAGTAATCCTCTTGGTGAGGTACTTTTGTGGTCTTTCCAGCTGTTGGAAGTGTCTTGTGAGGTACATCCCAAATGGGGCATTGTACTCTATGATGGGTCTAATGAGTGACGAGTAGAGGGGCACTATAACCTCTGTATTTCTAGATGAGAACCCTTTAGTAATTAGAGGGGCCACATAGAAGGATTTCCTAACTACTTTGGCAATATGATTGTCAAAGGAGAGATTACTATCTACTTGGGTCCCCAGATCTCTTATTACCTCTTCTGTATTAAGGGGGCTGCCACCTATGTGGTAATTCATGGGTGTTTTGTTTTTCCCAAATGGGATGACTATGCATTATTTGGCATTTAGCTTGAGGCCATGACTTTCACACCAGGTGTCCATCTCAGTAAGGCCCTTTTGGAGGATGTCCATGTCTGCCGGAGAGTCAATTATGGCTCCCAGTTTGCAGTCATTGGCGAACTTGGTTATCCATAGTCCTCCTGTGTTTGCCTGTACTTCTGAGAAGTATATGCCGAATAGTAGGGGTCCCAAGACCAAGCCTTGTGGGACACCACTTGTGACTGGTTTAGAGTCGGACCTGGAGCCTGCTATTCTTACCGTGCAAGTTCTGGCTGTAAGCCGGTTGGCAACCCATCTCATGACATAGGGGTTTATGTTCAGGCTGGTGAGTTTTTCTGTAATACCCGAGTGGGGAATGGTGTCGAAAGCCTTGGCGAGGTCAAGGTAGGCTGTGTGAACCACCTTTCCCTTGTCTATGGCCTTGGTGAGTGTCTCGAAGAAGTCAACCAGGTTTAGTAGGCATGATCTGCCCTTAACAAAGCCAAACTGGGTCGGGTCAAGTGTTTGGAGGTTCCCAATGTCTTTGTTAATGAGTTCCATGATGATGCACTCCATAGCCTTGCAGACCAGGCTAGTCAGGCTTATGGGGCCATAATTATCAGGGTCAGTTGTGGCCCCTCCTTTGTGGAGAGGAATAACCATTGCTGTGCACCATTTTATGGGCATGTAGCCTGTGGAGAGGCTGAGGTTGAACAGTGTGTTTAGGTGGGGGGTTAGTTCGTTCTGTAGTTCGTGCAAGATGCAGCCTGGGACACCATCTGGTCCCATTGATGCTATGTTTTTGGCTTTTGAAAGGGCTGTTTTCACCTGTGTGGCTGTGATTTTTGGAACACTACACTTTTCCGGTATTGTTGTGGGCCCTTTTGGAGGTGGGGGGGTGAAGTTTGCACTGAATCTATCTGCCAGGATGTTGGCAATATCAGTAGGTTCAGTATATTTTGTGCTATTTTGCACTAGTTCAGTGCATATCTGCGCATTGCCACTTAGATTCTTAACATAGCTAAAGAAGGCTCTGTGGTTATCTTTTGAATCCTTGGCTATTTTTCTTTCGAAGTTAGCCTTGGATGATTTCATGAGGAACCTTAGTTTCTTACTGATACTGATCAGGGATGTCTTTCCTTCTTGGGATTTGCTTTTTTTCTGAACTAGTTTCCTCCTTCTATTGTATAGCCTGTTTATTGCAGGGGTCCACCAAACTGGTTTCTTTCTCTTAGAGGAGTGAGTCTTGGTTTTTCTAGGGATGGCACAATACATGCTTCCTTGTAGGTGCTCATAGAGTGCATTTGTAAAGGTTTCTGCATCTTGGGCAGCGTTATCCTTTAGCGTGGGGGCTGTGGAACTTACCACCTCTGTCTTAAGTAAGGTGAAGCTTGCTTTAGAAAAGTTTTTTACTGTGGTTTCCTTAGTTGGGGGTGGTGGTGGGGTGTGAACATCCAGAGTGATTAGTTTATGGTCTGATCAAACCAGTGACGGTTGACCTCTGGTGTGGAACACCTGTCGCCCATGTTGGTGATGACCAGATCCAATATGTTTTCACCTCTGGTAGGGGAGTTTACCAGCTGATCCAGTGCGTTAGAGTTGATGAATTCCAGGAAGCGCTGGACCTGGGAATTTGTACTCAGTGAATGGTAGGGTAATGGAAATCACCCAATATCAGGGTGTTCGGTAGGACCTTCATGTTTTCCAGTGTCTCCAGAAAGGTGGAGTGGTGGTCCTGGGTCATGGAGGGTGATCTGTAGCAGGCCACAATTTGCATTGCAGATTTGCCCGATGTTAGTTTCACATGGATGATCTCAGAGGTATCATGCTGCCCCACTAACTTGGAGGTGTAGGTATCCTTGATGAATATGGATACACCCCCTCTTTTTGTGTTTCGGTCCGTGTTCTGTGGCCAAAACATGTGGTATGAGTTGTAGCCCAGTAGTGCTGGGGTGCTCTCTGGAGCCTTGAACCAGGTTTCAGTTACTGCACAGATGTCGACGTTCTCTATACTGAGGAGTGCTTTGAGCGCGTGCATTTTGAGATTTAAACTCCTGGCGTTGAGTAGCATAACCCTCAGTTTTTTATTAATTGTGCTGTTTCCAGAGGTGGGTTTGACTTTTGAGCCTTGCCTAAAAAAGGTACTATGGGGGCAGCAAGAGCCTTGGCCAGTATTCGGGAGCCTAGGGGTGACAGGTGCAAGCCATCTCTTGTGAAGCAACGCGGTTTGTCGAGCACGTTGTCCCAGGCTGACAGACACTGGATCCCCTTTGAATGACACCAAAAGCTTAGCCAATTGTTGAAACTGATCATTTTTTCTTTATACTGAGGTATAATTCTTGGTGAGGGCAGGATGCTACTCAGGGTCAGGGTCATACCAGCCTGGGCTGCATGATCAGAGAGCTCTTCCATGTCTCCTTTCATGTAGTCCAGGGAGGTACGTCTCAGGTCATTCACACCAACATGAACAATGACAGAGTCATATTTGTACTTGTTCTGGAGTGACCTGAGTGCTTGTGTTATGTGGCGGATTCTGGCTCCTGACAGGCAGCAAACAGTAACCTTCTGCTTGTCCATCCTAGTGAGTGGGACGTCAGTGTGCCTGACTATAGAGTCACCTATTACTAGTGTGTTAGGTATGTTATTTCGCCTTAAGGGCTGTGATTGTGCGGCACACTGATTTTGTGTTTTATGTGTTGTCTGGCTTGTGACGGGAAGTGCAGGTTGTTTGGGTGTCTGCTTTGGAGGTCTCTGATGCTTTTTCATGTTTTTATTTAGAGCCTCTGAGTATGATTTTGTGTATTTATGTGTATTTTTTGCCAGTGCTGTTTTAGTAGGTCTGTGTGCAGCTGGAGATGTGGTGCAAGCATTAACCTTCTCCTCTTGACTGTCTGTTCCAGTCTTGGGTGGAGACAGCTTAGCTTCCAGTTTGGCTGTATAATTGCACCTCTCGCATATGTTAGTATTTTGTGGTAGGAGGACAGGGTTGTCTGTGTACATGAGGCAGTTGTAACATTGCCTCAGGATACCCAGATTCACCAGCTGGACTGGAGAGTGCACCTGAAGTTGCCCTTTGGTCATGCCTGAATAGTAGGGAGAGCTGCTTAGTCGCTTGGTTGGTGAGGGGTGAATAAGAGCCTTGCCCTGCTGGGCAATCAGTGTCAGGGTATATTAGTGCTTGCTATTAGGTCTGAGCAAGTGCTGGGCTGCAAGATGCTTTTTGAGTGCTTAGGTTGAGAGCTAGACTAGTTTCAAGGGAAAAACTGAAGAGGAGACTTAGTGGAGCTGGGAATAATTGAATAATTTAACCATAGCTAACTGGCACTGCCCAGTGCGCAAAACTGTGCAAATGCGGTTTTTATAGTAGGGAAATGAAAGAGATAGAAATTAGCCCAAAATGGCCAATAAACTACTGACTTCTGTGCTGGAACCACTCCTCCAGGGACAGATAGGTTGCTCAAAGCTCCCCTCTCCCACAGGTGAAGAAAGAAACTTCTTTCTATCCAAGTAAGGTATGGGCAACTCAGAAACTAGTATCACAGCCCTGAATTCAGCACTAGCCTGAAAACTGGACTATACTAGCTTAGAAAGGTGGGAAACAAGGAATTTATTTTTGTTTTTTTGAAAAGATAAGGCAAAAACAGTAAACAATACACTTAAAACAGCTTTAAATGACTACAAACAATCAGAAAAGGCTATCACACTTTAGTGTGTTGCCTACAACAGTTAAACAAATTATTTAAACAAAAAACAACTTTTTTAAAAAGTGCAGGCAGTCAAATAAGTACAATATGTGGAAAAAACAAGCTTTTAAATCACAATAAATGCTGGAAAATCTGTGTTTAGGCGGAAAGCAGTTAAGTACAGCAAGAAAGCACAGAAAACTGATACCTAATCACTCCAAAGTCTCTCTTCTAAGTTAGAAGGCTTGTATCACTTTATGGCTTTCTAGTGCTACCCAGTAGGTTAGTTACAGGAAAGATGGGAAACAAGTGCAGATGTGGTCTTTTAAACCAGAAAGTTGAGAGACGGACAAACTGTCCAAATGGTCAATAAACTACAATTTCTGGGCAAAGAACCTCTCCTCTCATGGTAGACAGGCTACCTAGTGCTTACCACTCCCACTGATAAGCTAGAAGGCTTTCTTCCAACACAGAAAGGCTTGCGGGGCTCAGAAGCTTACCAACAGTCCTGGATACAGCAACTCTGTATCTGGACTAGGCTAGTTACAGGAAAGGTGGGAAACAAGTGCAAGTGCGGCTTTTAAACCAGAACGTTGAAAGAGATGGAAAAAAAACTGCCCAAACGGCCAATAGCTACAATTTCTGAGCCAGGAACCACTCCTCTTGTGGTAGATAGGCTACCTAATGCTTACCACTCCCACTGATAAGCTAGAAGGCTTCCCTCCAACACAGAAAGGCTTGGGGGGGGAGCTCAGAAGCTTACAAAGTGTCCTGGATACAGCAAATCTGTACCTGGACTAGACTAGTTTCAGGAAAGGTGGGGAACAAGTACAAATGCAGGCATGTAAGCCAGCAAGTTGAAAAAGATGGAAATCTGCCCAAACGGCCCAATAAACTACAATTTCTGGGCCAAAACTCACTCTTCCCATGGAGGATAGGTTACTTAGTGCTAGTGGACTAGGCTAGTTACAGGAAAGGTGGGAAACAAGCGCTAGTGCGGCTTTTAAACCAGAACGTTGAAAGAGATAGAAAAAAAACTGCCCAAACGGCCAATAGCTACAATGTCTGGGCCAGGAACTGCTCCTCTTGTGGTAGATAGGCTACCTAATGCTTACAATTCCCAGTGATAAGCTAGAAGGCTTCTCTCCAACACAGAAAGGCTTGGGGGGTCTCAGAAGCTTACTAACAGTCCTGGATACAGCAAGTCTGTATCTGGACTTAACTAGTTACAGGAAAGGCAAGAAACAAGCTTAGACTTTTTTTTGTTACAGAAAAGCAGCTAAAATAGCAGTAAATACAATTCAAATTGTAGTGCAGGCCAGCACACCCGAGTGTGTAGTAACATTACGGCAAATACAGTTCAAATAAATGCAATTAAATTAACAAATGACTAAAAAACAAGTGCAGAAGGCAGTAAACTAGAAGGCTACTAACAAGCAGTAATAAGTGCAGAGTAAGAGCGACTGAACAGATAGCAGACAGAAGAGCAACTAAGACAGTTCCAGTAAGAGCAGCTGAATAAAATATATATATATATATATATATATATATATATATATATATATATATATATATATTTTTTTTTTTTTTTTTTTTGAGGGAGGGAAAAGAGCAGGATTAAGATGCTACAAGGGTTGTCCTTCCCAAATGCTCTCTTTGTACACAGTAAGAGTGCCTGAAATCAGAATATGATCTCACTGCACTCAGTTGACTGAGCAAATGAGATGGGCCCAGAAGGAGTATACAAATACAAATCTACAAGAGGGGCAGGCAGTTTGAAAGCCACCAACATTAACACCAAAACAAGAACAGGGAGGGTGGGTGGGGAACTAACTGTAGAGAGACAGCCACAACTTCAGTTGAGTTAATATTCAGTGAAAAACACAAATAAATAAATGAAATACAGTACTATATGCAAAAGAACAGATAAAGGTGTACTTAAATTCACTTATACGTCCAGCTGATTTCAGGTAGATGTTTTCAGGCCAAAGCTCTAATACTAAGCAGAGATAACTCAAAATGTTCTACTTATATAAGGCAAGAATGCCAGTGATGAGCTGAAACTACCCCCCACTGCTATCAATGGCTACACAGAAATTCTAAAAAGTACTCTGTAGAGAGACAGCCACAACTTCAGTTGAGTTAATATTCAGTGAAAAACACAAGTAAATAAATGAAATACAGTACTATATGCAAAAAAGCAGATAAAAGTGTACTTAAATTCACTTATACGTCCAGCTGATTTCAGGTAGATGTTAGCAGGCCAAAGCTCTGATATTAAGCAGAGATAACTCAAAATGTACCACTTATATAAGGCAAGAATGTCAGTGATGAGCTGAAACTACCCCCACTGCTATCAATGGCTACACAGAAATTCTAAAACGTACTCTGTAGAGAGACAGCCACAACTTCAGTTGAGTTAATATTCAGTGAAAAACACAAATAAATAAATGAAATACAGTACTATATGCAAAAAAGCAGATAAAAGTGTACTTAAATTCACATATACATCCAGCTGATTTCAGGTAGATGTTAGCCGGCCAAAGCTCTGATATTAAGCAGAGATAACTCAAAATGTACCACTTATATAAGGCAAGAATGTCAGTGATGAGCTGAAACTATCCCCCCACTGTTATCAATGGCTACACAGAAATTCTAAAAAGTACTCTGTAGAGAGACAGCCACAACTTCAGTTAAGTTAATATTCAGTGAAAAACAGAAATAAATAAATTAAATACCGTACTATATGCAAAAGAGCAGATAAAAGTGTACTTAAATTCACTTATACATCCAGCTGATTTCAGGTAGATGTTAGCCGGCCAAAGCTCTGATATTAAGCAGAGATAACTCAAAATGTACCACTTATATAAGGCAAGAATGTCAATGATGAGCTGAAACTACCCCACTGCTATCAATGGCTACACAGAAATTCTAAAAAGTACTCTGTAGAGAGATAGCCACAACTTCAGTTGAGTTAATATTCAGTGAAAACACAAATAAACAAATTAAATATAATACTATATGCAAAAAGCAGATAAAAGTGTACTTAAATTCACTTATATGTCCAGCTGATTTCAGGTAGATGTTAGCAGGTCAAAGCTCTGATATTAAGCAGAGATAACTCAAAATGTACCACTTATATAAGGCAAGAATGCCAGTGATGAGCTGAAACTACCCCCACTGCTATCAATGGCTACACAGAAATTCTAAAAAGTACTCTGTAGAGAGAGACAGCCACAACTTCAGTTGAGTTAATATTCATTGAAAAACACAAATAAATTAAATACAATACTATATGCAAAAGAGCAGATAAAAGTGTATTTAAATTCACTTATACGTCCAGCTGATTTCAGGTAGATGTTAGCAGGCCAAAGCTCTGATATTAAGCAGAGATAACTCAAAATGTACCACTTATATAAGGCAAGACAGGATGTTAGTGATGAGCTGAAACTACCCCCACGGCTATCAATGGCTACACAGAAATTCTAAAACGTAGTCTGTAGAGGGACAGCCACACCTTCAGTTGAGTTAATATTCAGTGAAAAACACAAATAAATAAATTAAATACAATACTATATGCAAAAGAGCAGATAAAAGTGTACTTAAATTCACATATACGTCCAGCTGATTTCAGGTAGATGTTAGCCGGCAAAGCTCTGATATTAAGCAGAGATAACTCAAAATGTACCACTTATATAATGCAAGAATGTCAGTGATGAACGGAAACTACCCCCCACTGTTATCAATGGCTGCACAGAAATTCTAAAAAGTACTCTATAGAGAGATAGCCACAACTTCAGTTGAGTTAATATTCAGTGAAAAACACAAATAAATAAATTAAATACCGTACTATATGCAAAAGAGCAGATAAAAGTGTACTTAAATTCACTTATACATCCAGCTGATTTCAGGTAGATGTTAGCCGGCCAAAGCTCTGATATTAAGCAGAGATAACTCAAAATGTACCACTTATATAAGGCAAGAATGTCAATGATGAGCTGAAACTACCCCCACTGCTATCAATGGCTACACAGAAATTCTAAAAAGTACTCTGTAGAGAGATAGCCACAACTTCAGTTGAGTTAATATTCAGTGAAAAACACAAATAAATAAATGAAATACAGTACTATATGCAAAAAAGCAGATAAAAGTGTACTTAAATTCACTTATATGTCCAGCTGATTTCAGGTAGATGTTAGCAGGCCAAAGCTCTGATATTAAGCAGAGATAACTCAAAATGTACCACTTATATAAGGCAAGAATGTCAGTGATGAGCTGAAACTACCCCCACTGCTATCAATGGCTACACAGAAATTCTAAAAAGTACTCTGTAGAGAGACAGCCACAACTTCAGTTGAGTTAATAGTCAGTGAAAACACAAATAAATAAATTAAATACAGTACTATATGCAAAAGAGCAGATAAAAGTGTGCTTAAATTCACTTATAAGTCCAGCTGATTTCAGGTAGATGTTAGCCAGCCAAAGCTCTGCTATTAAGCAGAGATAACTCAAAATGTACCACTTATATAAGGCAAGAATGTCAGTGATGAGCTGAAACTACCCCCACTGCTATCAATGGCTACACAGAAATTCTAAAAAGTACTCTGTAGAGAGACAGCCACAACTTCAGTTAAATTAATATTCAGTGAAAAACACAAATAAATAAATTAAATACAGTACTATATGCAAAAGAGCAGATAAAAGTGTACTTAAATTCACTTATACGTCCAGCTGATTTCAGGTAGATGTTAGCCGGCCAAAGCTCTGATATTAAGCAGAGATAACTCAAAATGTACCACTTATATAAGGCAAGAATGTCAGTGATGAGCTGAAACTACCCCCCACTGCTATCAATGGCTACAAAGAAATTCTAAAAAGTACTCTGTAGAGAGATGGCCACAACTTCAGTTGAGTTAATATTCAGTGAAAAACACAAATAAATAAATAAATTAAATACAGTACTATATGCAAAAGAGCAGATAAAAGTACTTAAATTCACTTATACATCCAGCTGATTTCAGGTAGATATTAGCAGGCCAAAGCTCTGATATTAAGCAGAGATAACTCAAAATGTACCACTTATATAAGGCAAGAATGTCAGTGATGAGCTGAAACTACACCCACTCCTATCAATGGCTACACAGATATTCTAAAAAAGTACTCTGTAGAGAGACAGCCACAACTTCAGTTAAGTTAATATTCAGTGAAAAATACAAATAAATAAATTAAATACAGTACTATATGCAAAAGAGCAGATAAAAGTGTGCTTAAATTCACTTATACGTCCAGTTAATTTCAAGTAGATGTTAGCCGGCCAAAGCTCTGATATTAAGCTAATTTTGTCTCCAATATTTTTTGAAAAAATACTTTTCCAAATAATTCTTTACATTTCAAAAGCTGGCATTCGAGCCACCAGCAAAAGGCCGTCGTCAAAGGACAGATGGTATGGTTGGCATGGATAGTTTCTGATGATGCTATGTTTTTGATGGACTATGAAGTTGCAATACACATGTTTATCCAAAGGGGGGTACTCGTTGACTATGTTGGAAGAAATTAAGAATGACGTTGTCAACAAAAAATTAAATGGGGTCTTTAACCCCATTTTAACAAATAAGTTGACAATAGAAAAAAGAACTTTACCATCTAATGTTAACGACCGACAGTACAATAATGCTAGATTGTTTATAACAACTTTTTCAACAGACAGCAAGGCTATAGCTGATTGCATACACAGGTATTGGAGCATGTTTAAATCTGATGCTTTGTTAGTGGGGAAACTTGATGCTAAATCATTTGTTGTTTATTGGAAAGGTCAATCATTCAGAAATTTGCTTGAGCATGGCTATAAGGGAATTAAATAGAATGTTAGGTATGTTTAGATGGAGTCATTGTAATCAATGTAAGTATATAAAAGTCTGTGATATTTTTTTTGGAAAAGTTACACCATTTAAAGTTAATGACCACTATACCTGTGAATCTAGTCATGTTGTTTATTTGGCAGGATGTGATTCCTGCTTTGCATTTTATGTCAGAATGACCAATAGAAAGTTAAGGAGTAGAATTTATGAACACTTGGCTGATGTTAAGAAGTGTAAAAAACTAATGCCTTATTCAATAATATTGAAACAAATGGTGAACTTAATTTTTATTTTGTGGTTTTAGATCAAATTATTGCTGATTCCTGTGGATATGTGCTGGAAGAGCATTTCACAATGAATGAATTAAAATGGCAGATTAGATTAGAAGCCACAAGTTTCCCCAGGTTAAATGGTTCAGTGTCTATTTCTTCTGTTTTAAAGCTAAAGTATGTAACTAAGTGATGGCTATTAAGCTTAACCGATTTTAAATGTGTAGGTCATGTGATGAAACATTTGTATTTAAATGGTTACTTTTTTATGTTTTTTTTAGTTCTGAGGAGGATTTGTTAATATAGTTGGAACGAAAGCGCTTAACACTATTTATTAAAGTTCTTGGATATTTAAGTATTTGTCTCCAGCCAGTTATTCATACATCACAGGAATTTGTTGTTTTATTATCCCTTCTATTTAATATTCTCATAAATAAACTTCATACCACTACAACCCTTGCTACTCTCATAGAATTCAATGCTTTCTGCTCCGCCCCATCCATGACAAAATTACAGGAAATCAGTCAAAAAATTTTAACTAACACTGAAATATGGTTAAAAAATTCTAACATGCTGCTTAATGCCAAAAACAAAAACAAAAACAAAAAAATAAGCTTGTGTTATTTGCTCCAAAACATCATAACAATAAACACATTTCATATTACCTCAAGTAATAACACAAAAATAGAAACCATATGCCAAACTAAACTACTCAGAGTCATAATAGATGAGAACCTCAAATCTGATCACCACATACTTCATTCTATCAAGAAAACTCAACAAAAACTCATCTCCTGTATAGAGCCAAACACTACCTGACAACTCAAGTAAGGATTACCTTAGCAGCAACACATCTCTTTCCTTCTCTATTATATGCTTCCCCTATTCTTACAAATATCAGCACTATATATATAAAATGAAACTATCCTCCTACTACTAAAAAATAGCTAAATTTGCAACCAACCAACCTTATAAAACACACCACTGCCTTGCATTAAAACAATTAAACTAGCTTGAACTCCCAAACCAGTTGACATACTAACGACTAATCATTGCCCACAACCTATTGTACTCTCCAGACAAATGCCCAGGATTACAAAATACTCTTCTGTACTATTCACCCACTAGAGACCCTCGCTCTAGCATTAAATTGTTACTATGTATCAGTAAGACGTTTAACACTACTGGAGACTCTCTATACTCTCATTGTATGTCACGAGTCTGGAATGAGATCCCCACATAGTTAAAAATGATAGAAAACTTAGTTTCAAAACTTTGCTTAAACCTATGCCAAAGATGGCTCTGCTCTTTCTGCTCACCAGATTAGCTTTATTCGGATTACTCCAACTCTTTGCTTCCCAGTGTTTTTGTACCTTATCCTTCCTCTTCATACCGCACTAATTTAATAAACTCTTACTCTTCTTCCTTCTCTCACTGCCCACCACTAACTACAATTCCTCCTCTGTTCATTTATCTGCTTGCTGATTTTCATAATATCTCTCATCATCATTTTTAGCTACATTACTACTTGTCTATCTGTAAATTATTACTAACCTCAAAAGTATTATGTACAGTTACATGCCTACAGTTATCTTTTTAAAGCATTTATTTTATCACTGCAAATTGATTTACTTGTTTAAGATACTTGTCAATGCATTTATTTGCTTACAGCTGATGACCATGGACCATATTGTGTGGCACTGTAATTACAGATGTCATGCACAGATTCCAGTAAAAATAAGAATTGCCCATGGACTAAAAGGATACATTGAGTTGCGGATTATTACTTCTTGAGCTCACCACGTGCCTTAGCTCTTGTGAACCTCCTCCTCCAAGGTACAAGGTGTCAGTACTTAATGGAATTACAGAGAGTTTCTGATAGGGAGTGCAATTAAGGTTAAATTCAAGGTAAAATGAGCATGATAAAATACAAAAAAAACAGATTCAAGAAAGTTTACTGCATCATTATTTATTTAGTTATTTATTTATTTATTCATTTTAAATTTGTTAACTGGGAAATCCCGACTGGACTAAGTCCATTTACAGTGGAGGCCACGGGAGAAAAGCTACACATTGTTAAACAAGAGTAAAATATTTTTATACAGAGTAGTGCAACAAACGTACATTATACAACAAAGTCAATCAGATATTCACATTAACATATGCAAGCAGACAAGACACTTTTCTGCAATCAGGGAAGTTGCAAACAGCAGGGATTAGGAGCTATTTACTGGCTGTTAGAGTTTTAGTACTACAGAGGATTACAGTGACTAACTTGGTATTGGTGAATGGATATGAGGAGGCTCGGCTAATGGCTGTTAGGATTTTAGTCCCATAGAGGATTACAGTGGTGCTGCAGTAGTGTTGTTGCCTCATAGCAAGACGTTGTCCCGTTCGATTCTCAGCTAGAGCGTCTTCTGTGTGGAGGCATACATGAATGGGGCATGCCTTCGTTGAAGGTTGTGCATCAGGGCTGGTAACCCGGTATGTAAAAATCCACTACCAATCATTAGTGGACCGGAGTTCTGCTGTGGCGACCCCTAACTGGGAAAAGCCGAAAGATACAAACAAGAGGATTACAGTGACTAATTTGGTATAGGTTAATGAGTTTTAGTCCCATAGAGGATTACAGTGACTAACTTGGTATTGTTTCATAAATGGCTTTTAGAGTTTTAGTCCCATAGAGGATTACAGTGACTAACTTGGTATTGGTTAACGGATATGTGGAGGAAAAGGTAGGAAAGCTTAAGTTTAAGTAATACAAGGGCACAACCAGGTATTCATCAGATGTGATTTGAGGGAGTTTTTGAAGTGTGAGGTGGTGGAGGCAGGGGTCAGTGAAGGGGGAAGGCAGTTCCAGTTTCTAGCAATGTTGTGAGATTATAGCATTTTTCCTGCAGTATTGTTTGGCCTAGTGATACAGAGGAGAGATTTGTCACTAGATCAGAGAGGGCAATTTGCTGTGTAGTGGGTAAATAGTTGAGTTAGTGATGGGGTTTTATCAGGGTATTTAAGAATGTTGTAGGCAGTGACTAGCTGGTGGTAATAAAGTAGATGAGGTAATTCTAGCCATTTTAGGTCCCTTAGGACAACACAGTGATGTGTTCTAAAGCTGGTGTTTTTAGCAAACTTGGCGATCTTATTGTAACATGATTCTAGTTTGTCTAGGTCTATGTTTCTGATGTGGGTAAAAATTGATGCTGTATACATTAGTGTGGACAGTAGGTGAGTCTGGGCTAGGGTGACTCTTGCTTGGTCTGAGAGAAAGTTTTTGTGCCTATATAGTGTGCCCATTTTTTGTGAACCTTTTTGATGGTTTGTGAGATGTGGACATCAAAGTAAAGATTATTATCAATTTCAATGTCGAACAGTTTGGCATGGTCAGAAGGGTAAATGGTAGTGCCATCTTTAGAGGTGATGGTGAAGGAGAGGGGAGCAGTTTTTGATTTGTTAGGGGTAAATAGTTGTAATTTAGTCTTATTAGGGTTTAGGATGAGTTGGATATCAGAAATCCATTTTTCTACAGAGTTAAAGGTTTCCTGGGTGAGTTGTTGTAGAATGGTGGGAGATGGGGCTGTGCAGATCAAAGTTGAATCATTTGCATCTTGAATAAGTGTGGCATGCTGGGTTGAGCTATGTAGATCATTGGTGAAGATAGAAAAGAGAAGTGGGCCCAGTATTGAGCCTTGTGGGACTCCTATGGTGGTAGAACATTGAGGGGATAGTACATCTTGCCATTGGACAGATTGTTGCCTGTCAGATAGGTAGCTTCTGAACCAGGCTATAGTAGATTGGGTAAAGGATAGCGAGGCTAGGGAATCTAGCAGAATGCTGTGTGAGACCATGTCAAATGCTTTGAAGAGATAAAAAATGACATATGTAAAGTTATTGTTGTTCCTGTGTTGGTTAACTAGATTAGAGAAAGAAAGAAAGAAAGAAGAGCAGTGGTTGTGCTGTGATGTGGGTGGAAGCCATGTTGTGTGGTGGACAGGAGTTGATGTGTGTTCAGGAATTTCATGATTTGGAAGTGGATACACTTCTCTAGAAGTTTAGATAGGGGGAATAGAATGGCGATGGGTCAGTAATTTGAAAAGTCATAAGAGTTCCCACCTTTATGAAGAGGAATAATATATGAAACTTTCCAGAGTTTTGGGATATGGGATTCCTGTACGGAGCGGTTGATAAGGATGGAGACAGAGTAAGATATGGATTCAGCAGCCATTTTTAGGAAGTTAGCAGGTAAGTTATCAGCTGCAAGGGTAGTGGGTTTTAGTTGAAGAAGGAGTTTTTAATTGCAGAGTTGGGTACTGGTGATACAGTAAACGAGGGAATGCTTTCTGGATGATTGGTTGGGGTGTATGATGGGCTATTTTTGGATAGTTGGCTGGATAATGCCAGGATGGATTCTGTAAAGTGGTGATTAAATTGAGTGACTATGTCCATAGTATTGTTGGTGGAGTTTGGAGATGGAGTAGTGGTTTTTCCTGGTTTTAATAAAGAGTTGATAGACTGCCAGAATTTTTGTGGGCTTTTTGAGTATTTGCTTTGTGTACCTAGAAAGTAGTTCTGTTTATCCTGTTTAGTTTGTTCCTTGGCTTGATTTCTAAGCTGTTGGTAGTTTTGTTTGGAACAGGTGGTGTTTTCCCTTTTCCAGATTTTCTAGGCTTTATCTCTACTTAGTCATGGTGCATAGTTGGCCTTCACTCTAACTTTCCTAGTAGGGGCGAGTCTGTTAAGGATGTTGATAAAAGTACTATTTAAGTAGTCAACTGCCTTGTCTAATCCAAGGGTTTGTAGTGGTTCCCAGTTACAATGGCTTAGAACAGTGATGAGATCATAAGGGTTTAGGTTGCAATCATCTCGTATTATTCTATGAACTATGGGGTTGGGTAGGTTATTGCGTTTGCATAGTAGGAATGTGGGGAGATGGTCACTGAGACCATCTGGTAGGCAACCTGTTTGGTAGTTTTGTTTGGGGTAATTGACCAGTACCCAATCCAGAATGGATTTTTTTTGTGATTTGATTTTTTTTATCTGTTGTAGTGGGTTCTTGAATGAGTTGAGAGTACCCATAGAGATTAATGTGGTTAGTGGGGTTATTGGAGTTACAGGTTGTCCAGTCAGTATTTAGGTCACCTAGTAGGATAGTTTCTTGTGGTAGGTCATCTTTTGTCCACTGTAAGATTTCCTCTATTATGGGAGAGTTATTTCCTGGAGGTATGTGGTAGCAGAGAATGTTAATTGTTTTTGTTTTGTTTAAGCATAGGACTGAAAAAAGGGTTTCGGCATTATGAAATTTAGGTAGAGAAGTTTGAAGGAGTTAGAGGTTTAGTGTGTTTTGAAAGAGAATGGCTACCAAACCTCCTTTTCTGCCTACTGTTTCCAGTCTTAGGGTATTATATCCTGGGGGAGGAATTCTTCATTTTGGAAGCTAGGTTTTAGCCATGTCTCTATGATGGTCAGTATGTCAGGAGCGTAATGGGTTATAAATGTAAGCAGTTGAGGTATCTTGTTAACAATACTTCTTGCACTCATATTAAGAATTAGTAGGACAGATATCTGTTTGGTTTTGAGTAGACCTGGGTTTGGGTGTATGTCACCAGAGATTAGTAGTCTCTTTATGGTTGAATAAGTGAATTAATGATGAGCAACCTTACACTCAATGTTTGCAGTTCAGAAAACCAGGCGCCACAATGTGGGCAGCCCAAGAAGCTTGGTTGTTGCCATATTTATCATAAAAACAAAATGATGCAATAATTCAGAAGTTTGTAACTGCTGCACAAAGGAACAGAGCCTGCTGTATATTTTAACTTGACCAAATGCTCATATTCAGATTGAGTAAATCACTAAGTAATGTTATGGGATGCCTCAGCTTTTGCAAATGTGTATTTGCAAGAGGCTGTTATTGCGGCTGGCATGCACAATGGTGTACAATGTCACCCTGAAGGCACAGGGTCATCCAACCATGCTCAACATTTCATGGACTCCAAGACACTGACATTATAGGCTAGAACCATGTTGATAGAGACACCATTTTAAATTGTGGACATGTGTTGACCTTGTCTGCAACCAGTGGGAGTCATGAAGTACCTATCCCAGACGATACTAAAGTATGTGTGGCTTTACATATATTAGCTGCAGGGACTTTTTGGTAACCTATTGGGGACACATTGAGGTATCCTAGGCATACTCCATCAGTTTTTTGATGCCATGCTTCAGCATGTGGAAAGCATATGTGGTTCCCTTACACGCAGAGGAAAGAGATAACATCATGTGGGAATTCTGTGATATAGGCCATTTCCCTGAGATACTAGGGGGGCACAGAATTTACCCACATTGAAATGAATACCTTACATGTGAACTGCAAAGGGTATGATTCTATCAACTGCCAGGTGGTCTGTAATACACAGGATAACATGTGTTTTCAGGCTACCCAGGCAGTTATCACAAGTCTTGTACATGGCACACCTGTAACCTGTACCAATGGTTTGTGAGAGGTGACAGTGGTATCTTGCTGGTGATACTGGATATTCTCTGCAACCCTGACTCAAGACATGCATAAAAATCCATAAAAACACACCATGAATACATCTGTGCACAATTGAAAACAAAAACATTATTTAGATTGTGTTTGGGTTGCTAAAGACATGCTTTCACTGTTTGGATTCACCCAGTGGTGCCTGCATTATGATTCTGCTTCATGTGCAAAAATAGTGTTCTTAATAATTGCTAACTTTGGAAGCATTGCACTTAGCAAGCAGTTATAGCAGGTTGGCCACTTGCACAAGCAGCAGTTCCCAGCTCAAACAGCTGCAGAGGATAAATCAAATGCAGAGTAAAAGGAGGCAGTAGCAGGGGTTGATCATGCCACACAGGGACAGGCACAGTATCGTGGCAATAGCAAAGAGGTAACAACTTCACATAGCTTTAAAACATAGTATACAGTACATATATTACTATTAGAGCTAACCAGAAGCCATGGTTTGCCCCTAAGGTATATGAGTTTCTGAAGGAGAGAAACATAGCTTACAGGGCTAAGGACAAAGCAGCCCTAAGTGTAGCAAGAGGTAATCTGAGGAGGGGTATAAAGGAGGCTAAGAGGGAGTATGGCAGAAAGGTACAGAGCCACCTTGAAGAAATGAAGGATGTAAGGAGACTATGGCAAGGCATACAGGAGATCACTGACTACAAAATCATGTCAGTACAGTGTGAAGACAGCATCAAATTCCTGGACAGTTTGAACATCATCTTTGGCAGATTTGAGGAAAGAAACAACAGATAGTCACTAAAGCTACCCACTGATGAGAAGGATGCAGTACTCAGCCTCAGCACAGAGGAGGTAAGAAGAGAGCTAAGGACATGAACCCCAGGAAGGCTGCTGGCCCATACAACATACTGGGCAAGGTGTTAAAAGGCTGTGCTGATCAACTATGCACAGTGCTCAAGGAAATATTTAACACCTCTCTTGCTATGACAAAAGTACCCTCATGCTACAAGGAAACTAACATCATTCCACTACCTAAAAAAAAACACTCCCTCCAGCCATAACGACTACAGA
Source organism: Protopterus annectens (assembly GCF_019279795.1). Taxonomy (NCBI): domain Eukaryota; kingdom Metazoa; phylum Chordata; order Ceratodontiformes; family Protopteridae; genus Protopterus; species Protopterus annectens. The sequence continues at coordinate 302,167,590 of NC_056745.1, read as the reverse complement.
CCAGTCACTCTGACATCCACTGTAATAAAATGTTTTAGCGACTGATCAAAAACTATCATTCGTCATGCCTACTTCCTGATTTTGACCCTCTGCAGTTTACATACAGAGCTAACCAATCCATGGGTGATGCCATATCAGTAGCATTACACATCACCGTTGAGCATTTAGAGGGCAAAGACAAGTATGTGAGGCTGCTGTTCATAGACGTCAGTTCTGCATTTAATACAGTGGTACCAACGCAGCTGATAGAAAAAACTGGCACATTTAGGAATCAGTAAACATCTTTGTAACTGGATCCTGGACTTCCTGATTGAAAGACCACACAGGGTGTGTTTAGGTAAGAACACATCAAAGTGCATCACAATTAACACTGGAGTTCCACAGGGATGTGTTCTCAGCCCACTGTTATTCACAATCGTGACCCATGACTGCTATGCTAAGCACAAGTCCAACTATATCATCAAGTTTGCTGATGCCACCACAGTCGTGGGTCTCATCACAAAGGAGGATGAAAGGGTGTCCAGAGAGGAGGTGACATCTCTAATCAGTTGGTGTGAGGGGAACAACCTTGACCTGTATGTAAGCAAGACCAAAGAGATCATCATTGACTTCTGGAAGAGGAGAACAAACCACCCAGTGCTCAGGATCAATGGTGAGAGTGTGGAGAGGGTTGAGTATGAAATTCCTGAGTGTGCACATATCAGAGGATCTCTTGTGGTCGGGAGACACCAGCTAACTGGTCAAGAAAGCACACCAATGCCTCCTCTTTTTAAGAAGGATGAAAAGAGCTAAGCTTCCTCCTCATATTCTCTCCACCTTCTATAGAGGTGCAATAGACATAATCCTCACCTGCAACTTCACAGTGTAGTTTAGAAGCTGCACAGTTACAGAAAGAAATGTGCTACAAAGAGTGGTGAGGGCTGCAGAGAAGGTAACAGGTGCCAGTCTTCCATCGATACAACATCTTTATTCTGCAAGAAGCATCCAAAAGGCCACCAAAATAATACAGGACAACATGCATCCTGTGCTGGACTGTTTAAGCATTTAATATCAGGCAGGAGATATTGCAACATCCACTGCAGGACTACAGGATTTAGTGACAGTTTCTACCCTACAGTGATTAGACTTCTGAACTTGGGCACTAGTCCCAAGAGTCTGGAGACATAAGTACTCAATTTTTATTTATTTGTGCAATATATGCTCACATATATTCCAAGAAAGTGCAATATTTATTTATTATATCCATGGTCAGTATTATTTAACTCACTCAAGTGCAATATTAGACAAATAACTGAGGCATTTCAATCTGTAGTGTATTTTGTATTGCTTTAAATAGGGTAGTTAATTTAACTCAGGGGAGGGTATATTTTTCATATATGAGTGTTGGTAAATGTCTCTGCTCTTTCTTGCGTGTATTGGAAGTAGTATTGTATTTGTTAGTTATGTTTATTCCTCTACTTGTATGTGCTGTTTCACTTTCCTTTGTATTCTCAAGAATTGAGCTGATGCATGAAAGTTCATTTAGGCTACATATGTGTAGTTCTAAATGACAATAAAGTTTACTTTGACTTGACTTGACACAGTTAAGAAGACACACTACAGTAAAAGTTATGCATGCAAAACCATCACCAGGCTGCGCCTACATATGCATAGCCTGGCTACTCTGTGCATCAGACACAAGCAAGCCAAATAACAATGTTCAAAGGGCAGGGCACATCATTTCTGCTGGTAGAGAAGGGAATGTGTGAATGTTAGTGCTGAGGAGTAACGAAAAAAATATATATAAAAGTAGTGACAAACTTGCATCACATATAGCCAAGAGATTGAATATCAGTTAATAGGAGCTGTAGTGCAAATGAATGGAGTTGTAAGAAGTAGCACATACATTATTAAAGCAGGTATATTTTTATTGAAGAAAGTTTTCTTTTGCATTTCACTTTTTCCAGGAATCAACCTCTTAGTTCCAGCCAGAGGTTTCTTCCATAGCACAATGAAGTTCTGTGCCTCTCTTTGTATTTATATCATGTAGATTCACTTGGCTGGTCATAACAATTATGTGAATTAGTGGTAAGCTCATTATTGCTTCTGAATCACTCAATTTGCATGAGAAGAAAACATGTGAGCCATCATGCAGATATATCCCCGATGCCAGGATGTGCATCTGCAGGGGAGCTGTAATTCCATATTTAACTATCTGCATGGAGTCACTGTAGTAGCTGATTTTTTCACATCATATACAAGGAATGAGGACTGCCATGCTTCACACCTTAAAGTGTCATTACGAAAAATGAAAATATAGTGCTTATATTTCCCGGTATGCCATGTGTAGCACAAATGAGGAATCTATCATTGACTATTGGTCACAGATGATGTGTGCCAATTCTCTGCCATTCTTCAGAGTGCAACATCATGGCAGGAAAATAAGAGGGTAATGCTCCTTTCAAAGTGCAGAGGTGGTGTGTGGAGAAGACCAAACAATTTGTCCATTTCCTCCATCAGGATTACAGCCAGAGGTAAAAGACTGAAGCCTGGAATTGTTTAGCCCAGGCTGTCACTTATGTAACTCACATTCAACACATAGAGGAACAATGCTGTCGCCATTACTGTGACATCGGGTGCTGCAATTCCAATTTCCTATGCTGATGGGAGGATGAAGTTAAGCAGCAGGCACCACTTATGTACTGTAAGTAGACCTCATGTTAGTTACATATTTAAATTGGCACTGCATGCCATCCACAAATGTTAAACAGTGGTCTTTTTATGTCTATAGCCCAAAAAGATATCATAAAGAATGTACATCTGCACTGGAGAAGATTGAAACACCTAAAAGAGCACTGGGGTGAGCATACATACTTCATGCTGTCTTACTTTTATTATTGGCAGTAGTAGGGATTTATTCCAAAAATGTACACCTTTGATACACCTTTGCCACTACTGTCATTGCTGCTATAGCTCAAAGGAAGCTGTATGACTGTTCAATGTTATTAGTGTGTTTGTGCATGCATCTTCTAATATATAAATACACACACATATATATATAAATGTACATATATACACACACACATATATATATATATATATATATATATATATATATGTATATATATATATATATATATATATATATATATATATATATATATATAGACATATATATATGTGTGTGTGTGTGTGTGTGTGTGTGTGTGTGTGTGTGTGTGTGTGTGTGTGTGTGTGTGTGTGTGTGTGTGTGTGTATATATATATATATATATGTATATATATATATTTTTTTTTTTTTTATTTCTGTATATATATATATATATATATATATATATATATATATATATATATATATATTATGTTGAAGTGTATCATACTCAACATATGTAGATGCTTCAAATTCTCTCTCCCTTACATACATTTATTTTGTTTTTTTTTTTTTGTTTGTTTGTTTCTCTCCATTTCTTTTACAATTATGTGAAGCTGAACAACAACCTGTACCCATTCCAGCAGCCAGGCCTGTTGGCCATCCATCCACAGATGGCAGCAACATTGTCATCATCACTATCACCTAATGTACCTAGAACATCTGGATCCCAGCCTGTCACAGTTGCCTCCACACCTCCTGCCCTGTCTGCACCACCCTCTTCAGGTAGCCCTGCACTGGATGCTAGTACAGTTGCACATACCAATAGCAGTATGAGTGGAGGTGACAAATTTGTCACCCACAGGCAGCTGGAAGACATTATGGGGAAGATTACAGACAAGAGGTTGGATGCCTGATTCAGTCAAATGGAGAACTTCCTCTGGCAACTTTTTGAGTTGCATCCTTGTCCAGAACTATTTCCTCCATCTGAGGCAGGGCCCAGTGGTGACAATAATGCAGGTGGTGAGTAATCTCCCACTGGATCTCAGCTGGCAGAGACTGTATCTGTAATTATCTCATCCCATCCTCCAACCTTGTGTTCTCCTACCTTTTCTGGTCATGCCCACCTCTGCTGATTTCTCATTTTCCCTTCTCAGCATTATCTTCCTATTGTTTGTTTCATGTCTCCTTCATGAATGTGTTGCCATACATGTTCTCTCACTCATGTATGTCTTCCTTTGCTACTTAACGTAAACCTTTTTACCTTTCTTTTACTTCCCTGATTTTGTTCCCCAACATACCCTTTCTTTATGCATGGAACATTGTCACCTATCCCACCAAACAAAATATGATCCCACCTTCCCCACCTCCAATCTTAGTTGCTCACCTTCTGTTCTACCCTTTACTCATTCCCCTTTTTATTTCTTTCCTCTAGTCCATTTCCAAACTTTAAACTTGTCAAAAAATAGATGAACATACCACATATGTGCCCATGAAGGGTTTCCAAATCAATTATCTTTTGTGATCATAAAGAACACCATTAATGCTTGAAAACAGCAGAAGAGATATGGCCACTGGTCATTGCAGAGCAGTAATGATTAAGTATGACCACTACCAATTACTGCATATATTGACCTTAGCTGCTATCAGGCATGCAAATGAGTTTAGTGTTGTTGTGTGGTAGTGTGCACATACAACAAAAGCTAAAGCTGGATCCTTTAGTGGGACTGCATCTATGTCTCAATCAGCAAATGAAGTGTTTGCTAGAAGTGAAAAGTGCTGAAGGTTCAAGTCCCTTTATGGTTGCAGGCTTTTTGTGTCATTTATGCTTCCAATCTGTTAATGTGTAGCAATAACCTGCAATGTGCTTCACTTACAACTTTTGTTTGGCTGCTTCCATGCCCTCTATCAGTAAATTAAATGCTTTGTAGAATTTAAGTAAAGATAACTGAGGTCCAAGTCCTCTCACGATTATTGGTTGTTTTTTTCATAACTTTTACATTATAGAATAGGTACAATGATTAGACTCTGGTGATGTCATAACTGCTTTTGAACAATATATGTTATTACTTTTCTGTACTCCACCTGAAGAAATGTATTTTTTTCTTTTCTGAAGAAAATGTCAAGCAGAGGTCTTTTATTTTGCCTCTGAAGAAATGTCACCGCTGAAGAAAATGTCCAAAAATAGACCAGACAAACTCCGTACTACTGTATCTGTTATACTTTATTTGTCTCAGAACAAATTCTTGCCAAACAGTTAATTCTGTCAGAGCTATTTCAATTCTATTATAACATAGACGGATGAATAGATTAAGGCACACTTAGTCTAAGGCGTCACCCTTGAATGAAACATACTGTCCAGTTTATATACTCTTTTCAACCAATGTTATTTTTAATGTCCTTGTGACTTGTTCTTCTGGTTTCTGTCTGTGTCATGAAAAAGTCCATAGTTATTTCATGCCCTTTTTTGGTTCTCGCTGTATCTGAAGACTTCACAAAAGTCTCTCCACATCATCTTTCCGTCACTTGACCTGTCTGCATATTATTTATTTATTTCTGCATCTGAAAGCCAAGAAAGTCAACTTCCTTTTTTTCTATAACAGGATGCATTTACAGTATTGCCCACAGCCATATGTTATTAATATCTAAGCTGAACATAACTGTTCTTGCAAAGCAAGCATATTATTTTGAAAACTGCTGTTTGGCCTTGCACATTTCCTTTCACTGTACACACAGTATATTGGGGAAAAGCATTTTAATTTACACAATATCTATCAATTCCCACTTTTTTTATTTAAGGTCCATGAAATTGTAAGACAATTTACAAAACAATACGCTCTTCAGTGCCCTGCATCTCTCTATCCACTGCTACATACGAGTCCCTTGCATTCAATGCTATCTCTTTAAAGAGTGCTACATTACCAATGACTGTTACTTGATTAATACTTTTATTAACACAAATCTTATAATGACGATAAGAGCAATTAATGCAGAAATTATAGTACCCCACCATAGACACATAGGCATTATTACTTATCTATTTTTAACTGTTTTTATGGTTACTTAAGCATTGTCAGTCTTGCAGTTACACACAAGCATTTCAAAATCTTGTCAAGTTAACCCTTGCTTTACAAGGTAAAACCTTGTATTAGAAACAAGCATATTTCTTTTGCACTGCATAATTTCTTTATTGCTTTGGGAAAAGAATATTTAAAAAAGCAATTTACAGGAAAATGTGATCCTCTGTACTTACTAGCCTTTCTTCATTAACAACAGTTACTTGTTTGACAAGTTTTATAACACATCTCTTCTGTTATATCTGAGATAGCTCCATAAGTTGCGTTTGCTATCAACTTTGTAACTTTCCATATTGCCTTAGTGGCACCATACCAGTGAAAATTTCAGTTTCTGAAATAACACCATTTCCTATGTCCAGCTGTTTTAAAATCTTTTCCTATTTTTTTTTATCATGAACCCCCCTCTTTTTCTGGTAATTGTTTTGCCATGTCCTCTGGTAATGTGTGAGTAATTTTCATTATTGGAACTGCATACTCTATGTAACAGAATTTCTTCTCTTTCATTTCTTCCTTAAAAGAAGTATGTGTTAACTCCCATGCTGTTTTTATTTTATACTCAAACTTTTTTTTTACATGACCATAGTTCTTTTGAAAACAAAATATCCCTTTTTCTATTTCCATCAACTGTAAGCGTTTTTTATGGCTGATTGTTTTACAACTATTTTTATAAGATTCTTTAAGTATAAAACCTGTATGTGTAACCTCTACAAGGACTGCATGTAATGGCATTTTCCCAATGTAAGGAATGTTGCTAAAAACCCCATAATTTGATTTGTCAAGTGCCTTTGCAAACAAATTTTGCATGTCCAAAATATATTGAAATCAGGTATTCGCTCATGATATCTTTGTTCTCATGATTTATTATATCTGAGTATCTCTCCCCATTTTTTCTTTGCAACTGTTTTAGATTACCTTGTCTTGTTCATAGATTGCTATTATAGAAACAAATTTAAACTTTTGTAAGACTGTTAACAGACTGTTACTGTACTGATACTGTTTGATTGTTATTAACTTACACTAATTTTTATGAACCAACATGGTGTGCTGCTTTTGCTTGGATTTTTATTAGCTGAAAAATGCTATTTGTCTAAGTTTTAATGACTCTGTACTTTACTACCTGTATGTATTGCTGTGTATTATTACCCGGATGGCAGTTACACCAGTTTGACTAATGATGTTTTTGCTGTACTAGTTTGTTTATAAGACTGTTTGCTGTTATATTTTATGTAATACATTCTTTTGAAAATATGACATTACAGTCACTGTTTTTTTACAAATATTGATCCTGTTTGCTGTATGCATAAGCTGCCTTTGGAGACATACTGTACTTTTAATGTGGGAGGGGGTTGACCCTCTCTTGTTACTATAGAACCCTTTGTCATTTAGAATTTGTCATAGGTACTGCCTTAAATGTTACTCCATTTCCAGACGTAGATGTGGACTTACATGTCCAACATTTAATTGCATTGTTTAGTTTTGCATATACCATTTGCACTATACTGTAAATGTGTTTACTGTATTTGTATTAACTTTAACTTTACATTGTATCTGTATTAACTTTAACTTTATGTCTATATGGCTGTAGGTTATTTCTGTGTTTATTTTGAATCTGTCCTGGCTTATTAAACCAGTAAAGTATTTTTTTGTCTTTTACTGCCCCCTTTGTTTAATTAATTAACATTGAATTTTGTATACTAACATTGTCTTCCGTTGCTTTAAAAGATCTCTGTACTTTGCTGCCAACTGATAATCTGTATTTTGTTAATTTATTGCTTTAATGCCTGTTGCCTGCCATGATTTGGTATTTCATAGGGTATACTTTATTTTTTATGTATCCCTCTGTGTTTGTTCCTGTGACTGATTGTCCCGTAATGTATTTTCTTTATCTTGATTTCTTTCACTATTTTTGGGTTTGAAGAAGCACTATTATAATGTGACCTATTTTCTTACAAGTAAAACATATCACCTGTTTTTTATGAACTTTGTTGTGTATCTGTCTGTCTGTAACCCTGGTGGAGCAGAATCTGCTCATGTTCCCCTTGTGTTTGTTTAATATCAGACCATGTATTCCATCCCCTTTCTTTCACCATGTAGTCTACAAGCTGTTTGTGTACATTTGCTATGTGCATCTGAAAGACTGCATACTTTTTTTTTTAAACTGTCTAGCACTCTGGCTTAATCTTTGAGTCTGTATCTGTCTGTCAGGCAGAAACTGATTTTAAAGCTGCATATGCATTTTGCAGAATGTCATTAACTGTCTGACAGAATTGCTTTAACATAACATCTTGCCTGACTAAAACATGATTTTGTTTTTTCTGTCATGCTATTTAGACTGTCTGTAAAACAACTGAGTCTAGACACTCACCTGTTTTAGCTGCTTGGTTTACTTTGCCATTTGCCAAAGCATTTACTGTAGCCTTTCCTGTATATTTTTTAAGTGCTTTGATTTTGACAACACTAAACTTTCCCCGTAAATCATTTTGGGAATTAATGCCCATAACTCTCATACTGGAGCATGTTTTAGGGGTTTGCCAACACTGTTGATGATTCCCCTTTCCCCTTCTGACCCGAACTGGCATGTGTAAATGCAAAAACAAATTTAAATAAAGCATTGTTGGAAATAGACCACACAGTGTATGTCAACCATTGTTTAAATGCCAACATACTGAAACAAAATTATTTTTTTTTTTTGTCTTGCCACTGAGGCAGAGTCTGTAATAAACAAGACTATTGAGATATATCAGTAGGAGAAATAACTGTCATTTCTGCTGAACCCTGCCCAATGTAAACCTTGCTGGGCTTCTTCTAACTGTCTTGTCAGATTAACCTCTGTACTTTGTGCCCTTAGTAAATGTTGGGCTCTATCTGATTGTTACGTTAAACCAGAAATGTCACTATGTAAAGTCTGAATGCTATAAATGGCATTATTGTCCCTTACTACTGTCTCTAGGGAAATTTAATATTGACAGCACACTGTACTATGTTAGAACTTTTTCTGTTTGTGCATTTGCAATATTTACTATAAATAACATTTTTATGTAGTCTATTACATTACTAACGATAATTGCATATACTTGTACTGTATGAGATTTAGGTGACTGCTGAAGGTACATTTAACTGTTGTATATGTGAAGAACTAACAACGCTAGAATCAAACAGATTGTTTATCAGAATAGGATATATCCTATGGTATGGCTTACATACTAGACTCCTGTGACAAAATAGACAGAAGTTAAGAAAGTTACTTTTACATTTACAAATAAAACTGTTATCTAATGTCTGAGCATCAAACATTTCAGATTTACATTTCATGTCTAACACAGAAGGTTTAAACCATGCAAATTTATATATACAATATGTGGGCACTGTAAAATTAACTGTCTGTACTTGCATCCATGTTATAACTGTGAAGAAAGTACCGTAATTTATGCAGAAGACAAGCAGGTGATCAGGCTGAAGTTAATCTGGAAAAGGACGGTGTTTCTCTACAGACGAATCGTAGGTGGTCCGACACAGGACATCTTCCACGGCGGTGCTCTGTGTCCACCAACAAAGTACTGGGGCTGTTTCTCTGTTAAAGCACTGGAACTGTCAGTCTGTTGAACTAATGTAGTAAGTAGTGGGATCCCTCTGTAATACTAACTGCTGGTAACAGATATATGGTCACAGTCACTGGCCAAGGCTCGCCACTGAAAATATATATTTCTTTTTCTGAAGAAATATCACTGAAGAAAATGTCCAAAAGTAGACCAGACAAACTCCGTACTACTGTATCTGTTATACTTTATTTGTCTCAGAACAAATTCTTGCCAAACAGCTAATTCTGTCAGAGCTATTTCAATTCTATTATATCACAGCTAGACAGATGAATAGACTAAGGCACACTTAGTCTAAGACGTCACCCCTGAATGAAACATACTGTCCAGTTTATATACTCTTTTCAACCAATGTTATTTTTAATGTCCTTGTGACTTGTTCTTCTTGTTTCTGTCTGTGTCATGAAAAAGTCCATGGTTATTTCATGCCCTTTTTTGGTTCTCGCTGTATCTGAAGACTTCACAAAAGTCTCTCCACATCATCTTTGCGTCACTTGACCTGTCTGCATATTATTTATTTATTTCTGCATCTGAAAGCCAAGAAAGTCAACTTCCTTTTTTTCTATAACAGGATGCATTTACAGTATTGCCCACAGCTATATGTTATTAATATCTAAGCTGAACATAACTGTTCTTGCAAAGCAAGCATATTATTTTGAAAACTGCTGTTTGGCCTTGTACATTTCCTTTCACTGTACAGACAGTATATTGGGGAAAAGCATTTTAATTTACACAATATCTATCACCACCAATCATTTTTACATTTTTTATCTTCAATTACTGGAGATTGATATGTGTGTGTGCATCTTATACTCCCTTCTGCATTGCATTCCACACTCTTGATTATGTCATCAGCTCCCTTTGCAGAATCATTTCTGATATGTTTTTGTTTGTGTAGCCCTAATACCTCCTCTATCCTAATACCTTAATCATACTTCCCTTACAACCTTTCACAAGTACCTTCTTTGCATATGTGTATCATTCAGTTAAAAAATAGATCATCATCACACAAGCCTTAACTAGCTGTGTGTGTGTGGGTTTGTGCTGAGTATCCCCGAGGGTTATGCTTGGATGATGAATACTACTGCTGTTTGCACTTTACTGCAGCCACAACTTACTCAGGCACAATCTTCCTACAGGTCATTACTGTAGCCATGATGAGAAACTGCTCACTGCACACATTTGCCTCAACTCAGAAATTCTTAATGAACCTTGAACCTCATTGTACATGCCTAGCAAACAACATCAGGTTGGCCCTGATTGTGGGCACAGTATTTCTTAATCTCTGGAAAAGGCAGGAGGGACCTAAGAGAAGCAGAAGATATTAAAAATATACAGGACTATATACAAAAGACTAACATCACTGATACTTACGATGGTTTGTTTTCTGATCTAGAGCCAGCCATCCTGGAGAGTAAAGTTAAATGGGCCCTAGAAATCCTTGGTAATAATAAAGGCAATGGAAGTGATGGAATTCCAGTTCACTTGTTTAACATCCTGTAAAATGATGTTCTAACAGTGTTGCTTGAAATTTGTAAGCAAATTTAGAAAACATGAAATTAGCCATTGAATTGGAAAAGGGTTCATTTATATTCCAGTCCCAAAAAGGGTAGTGCTAAACAGTGTATTGAACAATTGCTCGTTTCACAAACTAAAAGGTAATGTCCTATAGCCTGCAAACTAGACCAGCAATATATATAAAATAGGAATTGCCAAATGTACAAGATGGTATTTGAAGGGACAAAGACACTAAGATAAAATTACCATTGTCATCGTCAGCATCGTCAGCATCATCATCATCATCACCATTATCCTCAATACCATTTTTTTCATATTTTTCATGTGCTAGGGTGTCAGGTCAACTGTTGCCACCTCTATAAATTCACAGCTACTCTTCTATCTTCTTTGACAATCATGACTGACTATCTCATGGTCTTCTTGCAAGCAATCCATACATTCTTGGCCAGACATCCTCACTTTCTCTTGTCTTCTTTCTAACTGTCCCAGACTGGCTTTACCAAAAAAGTGTTCGCTTTCTTGCACATGTGACCAGTCCATGATAATCTGTTCTTGACTTTTTCTGCAACTGGGATTACTTTGGCTTGTGCTTTGATATCCTCATTTCTTCATCAATCCCACCCATCTGAGGCACTTTATCTCCATCATCTCAAACCTCCATAGTTGCTCTGCTTTCACTATCCAGGTTTCTGTGCCATACAGAAGCCACTGATTACACCACTGTTTTGTACACCATACTTTGTAAAACCTTTGGCATTCTTCTCTCACACATATTATCACTGACATTTTTGCCAGTTGTCTGCAGTACCTCTAGTTATCACTTCAACTACAACTCCTAGGTACCTGAAGCTATTAACCTGTTAACCTCCTGTCTCAATTTTCCATTCTGATTTTATTCCTTTTGCTGCCATGACCATTGTTTTGCCTGAACTTAGTTTCATCACATGTGCCTTCAATTTTGGATTCCAATTCCTTATTATTCGTGGAAATTACTATTAAAGTCTACTTATAGCACCAAACTGTCTGCACAGAGCACCTTTGCTGATCTGTGGGATAAAATCCTATTTGCCGTCTTATTCCTTCAAAAAACAAATGGTGCCTTAGATACCCAGTTCAAGAAACTAAACTTTAATCAGCAAATAAATAAAACATGTTAGCATGATAGATTCATATCCTGATGTATCCATCACATATGGAACAAACTTCCACTATGTAGACTGTTTCTTCATCTCTAGTTTCTACTCCATTATCTGCCTCATTACAAGTACTGGGTCAATTGTACTGCATCCTGATCTAAATTCAAACTGCTCATATCCAGTCTTATGGTCATATTCGTGTATCAATCACCCTCTCCAGAACTTTCATGCAGTGTGACAGGAGTCTGATATCTCTGTACTGCCCATCATTGTGAACATCCCCTTTGTCCTCATACAATGGCTCTAGAATGCTTATTCTCCAGTCATATGGGACATGCCCCTCTCTCTCCATATTGCAAGCAGTATCATCAGGAGCCATTTCTTACTTACCACATTCAACATATTGATCATAATTTCCATGACTTTATCTGAGCCTGCCACTCTCCATGACATCATTTTCCTTAGTGCACATCATGCCTCTTCTGTGATGGCTTCTTCCTCCTGTTGCCACATAGGCTGTGCATGTGACAGTAGAGATTCTATGAGGTTTTCTTTATCCAGAAGCTTTCTGAAATATTCTATCTGCTCTTGATGCCCTCTGGACTAGTGACCAGATTGTTACTAGTAGCCGTTATGAATTATGTCATCTGTCATTGTCTTGCAACCTGATAAAGATTCTTTGAAAAATCTGTTGAGTCACTTTCAGGAAGCTGGTAGAGTTTTTATTATGCCTTCTTCTTTGACACTGCAACCACTATCTAAGTTTCTTCATTAGCCAGCCAGTATTCCTTCTTAGTCTAGTCCATCTTTCTTATCTCCCACTTTTTCCTGCACTCCTTTCTTTTAAAAATGTCCTGGACCTTATGTACCTTATTTCCACACTTGGCTCACCCTTATATCTATTCTAACCTTCACACATGCTGCTTTGAGATATTACCATTTATCTTTGCCTTCACCTGTTTGCTCTTCTTTCTGAGGTGCTATCACCCTGGGTATTTATTTGAACTCCTGTGTTTTCACTACCGTCAACATCAAGGTCATCAGCCTAGTCTTTGTTGAACTTAGAGCCTTCTTTGACCAATGCTTATAGCTGATTTTTGCCACCAGTGGAGACAGACTGTATTAGTGGGATTATCCAAACCTCTACAGATGAATTTGCAATCTCTGATTTAACCCTAATCCTTTTTCCTTACTATTAAGAAGTCTACCTAAGATGCATGCTGATTACTCTTTTATGAGATGCTGTGACTATCTGTTCTGGTGAATTACTAAGTCATTTGCCAGGGAGAAGCCTGGAATGTTCTCTTAATTATCCCTGTTCTTGGACCAATTTGGAATAAGGCAATTCTCATATCCTCTTCTGTTTGTCTCAGTATGAGGACTCAGGTCCCCTGTTTTCAAAACAAAATGGACTCATTTTGTCTGCTTTAGCAAGAAGGTCCTGCAACTGCTACATGAATACCTTATTTTCCTCATCATCACATACCTGCTGTAGAGCATAGGCTGGGATCAAGAACACTGCCCTGTTTTTACAGTGGAGTCTGACTGTCATGAATTTATCACTGATTCTGATGACATCCCTCATAGTCTTCAGAAAACTCTGTCTCATCACAATTTCCACATAATTTCTACTGTGTTCTCTCTTTCAAAAGTAGACTCTGGATCACAGGCCAAGAGATTTTACTGCACTGTACTTTCATCTGGTCTCCTGGATACAATGAGTATCCAATTTCCTCCTTGCCATCATGTCACCCACTTCCAAGGTGCTTCCTGTCAGTCAATGTATATTCAGTATAGCAAGTTAATTTTTAGCAAACAGATTAATTTTACGTCTAGCTTTCATTCAACAGAGCTATTCCAGGTAACCCAATCTGGGCAACTGAACACCAGCCAGTCAGTAGTTTGCTGACCCAGGTCTGTTCAGCTTTAGGGCAGGCACACACTGGTCAAAAGGTGAGCATGGGTCCCTCCCACCATTAGCAAGGGTCCATGATACAGGTTGGAATATGCAACATCTTTAACCCACTTAACACCAACAAATACACATGCCCCTTTTTGGCACAATTAGTTGACATGACCAAATCCCCTCGACCCAAATACTGCCAAGTGTCTTTGGTCCATGTTCTATCTAGAGGATACTGTGCACCACAGTTTACCCTCCCCCAAAGTGGTTGTTCCACATGACTCTTTCCCAGTAGGCACAACTTAAAACATCTGTGGCTGCTCAGAACTCTGCTCATGTTTGGTGGACTCTGCTAGCACACCTCAAAAATTGTACTGAGATGGCTGGGTTTGTACCCAATATGTTTTTGGAATGAACCTTTCAAAGACATGGAAAGAAAATACAACCTCCACACAGACAATGACAGAAGGGCACACGCGCACACATGTACACACACACACACACACACACACACACACACACACACAACACACACATGACACATAATAAGCAGGCAGTAAAATGATACATATCTCCCAGATAACAATGGCACTGATCAAGGTGGCCACCACAGTACATCGCTTCTTCATGAGCTTTCCAAATATTCAGCATACTATAACACACAAAATCCCTTTTAAGGTCAAGTTACATTATAGATATTTGATGTGATCATATTCCAGGTTGGAATTCGTCCAGCAGATTCCAACATCCATGAAATGTTTTCGATGCTAATGAATAGTAACCCAACATGGCACTGGTCACAGATAAAAAGTCACTTCAATACATTTTTCATTCAACTCAGCACTTTATAACATTTTAGAAGATAAAATTATTATTTGTTTTCACATTTTAAATTTATATTTTCAGCCCCATCCTCTACCAGATAAATAAAGCAACACAAACTAAAGGCTTTGACTGCTCAGAAAATAACAAACTATAGTAACTTCTTGGGATACCTGAGCAAGAAGCAACAGTTAGAACCAAATATGGATTAACTATCTGGTTCAAGACTGAAAAATGAGTATGAGAATCTGCATGTTGTTACCTTTCATATGCAATTTAATATCTTAATACAGCATGAAAAATGTTGGGTTATACAAATCTGACACTGGAATAAAAATTGCTGGGAGAAATATTAACAATCTCAAATATGCATCTGATTTTACTCTAATGGCTAAGAGTGAAGAAGAGTTGAACAGCATGTTGATGAAAGTGAAAGGAAAAAGCACTAAATCTAGCTTGTTGCTTAACACAAAATAAATAATTAATTAGTTAAAAGAAAACAATGTTATCTGGCCTATCTTTCCAAATATATGGGGGAAGATGGTGACATTGAAAGATTTTATTTCTCTGGACTCAAAGATTTCTGCAGATGGTAATTATAACCATGAAATTAAAAGATGCTTATTTTTTGGAGGAAAAGCTGTGGCAAATATGAAGATTTTTAAAGGACCATTCAGGGCAGGAACTGACAAATATTTTATCTTTCCATTAAGTTCTATGCAACCCACACATTCAAATTGCTGATAATTATTTATTAATATATTTTTTTCCTAACACTGAATTGAATACCCTCCTGGAGCAAATAAGCTGATATGATCTTGTTTACTTGGAAAGCTACGTCTGACCCATAATGCCAGAAGTAAGGGCACAGAAGATAATATTACAATGGTCTAGTCTGTCTTGTCAGTTCATTCCCATTCAGTTAGAACTGAAGTAGTAAGAAATACTTTCAAGTTTGAGAATCCTCAGTAAGAACATCAGTGACCTTTTTGCTGTAACTGTTACCACCTATGAAAAGTTCTTGCAAAAAGGATAAAGACATAATGTAGTACAATACCATTTTTAAACTGCGATATTTTGTGATTTTTGATTCCCATCTTCCTTCCTTGAATCAGCTAAGAGTGTGTTATGTCCTGGCTTGTAAACCTTAAGCTCAGATCAACAGCTAAATTTCTCTCATTTTGAGTCTAAATAGCTTTATGATCTCAGAGGTGTTAAATAACATAAAAGAGTCACATGTACCTTGCTGTGTATTTTCCTAGGCAAAAGACTTTCAGATGTCTTAAGAAAAAACATGCAAAAGCAAGGAAACAAATTCCTAAATAAAGTATCATGAGATTTCACTTAGCCCCAACATGGTGTGCCTGAGGAAGGTGATTAGGACAGAAATGCCACAGAGGGAAAACTGATATGTCATGCGTTTTAATAAGTGAAAGTATGGGTATCATTCTTTAGGGAGAGGAAATACACTCTGGAGAAAGGAAGTTTTATGTTTAGGGCATGTGTCATTTAAAAAGCAAATAAATCATATTGTTAACAAAGGTCTGCATAGTCAAAACTCTGTTTTTCCCAATAATAACATATTGTTGACAGTTGGACTATAAGTATGGCTTTGCAATGAAAGAAATCAATACTTTTTTAAGTGTGATTTTGGAGAAGCCTTTTGAGAATTCTGTGAGTGGCAAGATCAAATCAATCAGTACTTAATAAAACTTGTGCATTTTGTCTGTGTATTCTGTGACTACATTCTATTGTATATAGCTGTCATTACATTTTGACTTGTTTTGCATTCCTCATTATATAACTAACTGTGTATGTGTAAGGATCCCCATTTAGAATAGATATTTCCCAGTAAGGCTAACCCGGTCAACAAAATGCAAATGACCAAAAACAAATAATTAAGGAAATGATCCTACACTGTTCTTTAAAAGAACTTATAGCAAAAACTAAAACTCAGAATACTTTGGTCAAATAAATATGAAGACAGGATTTGTTAGGAAAAGACACTGCTGTTGTGAAAGGTCAAAGGTAAACAAAGAGGTGGTTGGTGGCAGAGCATAATGTGTACAGACAAAATTACTGAAGTAATGAATATGCATTTGGAGAACTTAAAGAAGCAGTTCTTGACAGATAGCCATGGAGTACTACAGTCCTTGAGGTGACAAACAAACAGACCCTGCTACATGACTAAACATTACCACCACTTAGACGATTTAATACAGTTATTTTTAAGAGCAATTTAGTTACCATCACCAATCTTTTATTTAGCAAGCCATAATGTGCGTTGTATTGTATTTCATTACAATGGTGATATCTCAAAGTATCACACCAACATTTTGCACAGTTTGCAGTGTGATTGTGGTCACTCACGGGTTTGATTGGCAGTCCTAAACCATGGATACAAGCACTGCATAACCCATGCTGCCAACATATGTTAACATTATTGGCATGAATCAAGGCATTAATTGTCCACTGCCCATAACAATTTACAGACGCCCATGTAAAAATATCCATCATACAGCCTCAGTTGCTGCTGTGTAAATGTTGAGTAAATAATACTAAACATGAAAAAAATATTGATATAGTATATCTACAATAAATAAACTATGAAACAGAAGGAACATCTTTGAAAATGAGTCTTCTATTCTCAGCAGCTGCACTGCAACAGAAAATGGGGTGTGAAGGATGGACCCCCTAAATATTATTTTATATACTTTCATCTGTCATGCAGCCTGCAAAGGGGAGGAGTTGGCGGTGTAGCTCCCCTCCCCTTTATGGCAGGTGCTCACTAAATACTCAAATACTCAAAAAAGTTGAAAAAGGGTCAGTCTAGTCCCGCTGCCTTAAATAAACCAGATTTGTTCACTTCATACAGGCCTGGGCAAATATCAAACACACTGAGCACAAGAAATCTGGACAAAGCCAAAAATAATGTGGGGACAAAAAAAAAATAAAAATAGGGGCACCTTTTAAATATTGCTTTTGCAAACTTAGAAAGTTGCTAGAATAAAAGGTTTTGTGCTAGCATGTGTTAGCATGTTAGCATGAAAAACAGGAAGTCTGAAACTCAAACATCTGTCATTATTTAGTGACTTCAGTTCTCCATGATTTGCCAGAACACCAGATTTTATGAGGAACAAACCAAAAACAGGAGGCAAAATTCTGGAGAGGTATGGCAGCAGTATAGTCTCTGCTACAGTGCAGCACTTTAACATTTCATAATAACTGACCTTTATTAATCAAAACTACGCAGGTAAAAGTTGCACTCTCTAAAGCCAAAAACACAGCACCCATGGGACCGGACAACATCCCAGGCTGCGTTTAACATGAACTTCAGAACGAACTGGCTCCCCACCTAAGCACCATGTTCAATCATAGCCTCATGTCAGGCTTTGTGCACACTGAATGGCACACAGCAACAGTTATCCCACTCCACAAAGGGGGAGCCACCACTGATCCCAGGAACTATCGCCCTATTAGCCTGACGAGCCTGGTCTGTAAGGCCATGGAACGTACCATCATGGAACTCATAAACAAAGACAATGGTAACCTCCAAACTCTGGACCCCACCCAATTCAGGTTTGTGAAAGACAGATCATGCCTCCTGAACCTGATCGACTTCTTTGAGGAAGTCACCAAAGTCGTAGACAAGGGTAAGGTGGTTCACACAGCCTATCTTGACCTCGCCAAGGCTTTCGACACCATCCCCCATTCTGGAATTATAGCTAAACTCATTAAACTAGGTATAAATCCCTACGTCATAAGATAGGAACTTGCCAACTGGCTCACTGACAGAACCCATACTGTAAAAGTTGCAGACTCCAAATCTGACTTCAAACTAGTGACAATTGGAGTACCACAGGGTTCAGTCCTGGGACCTCTCCTGTTTGGTATCTACTTCTCTGAAGTACAGTCTAACACTGAAGGCCTTTGGCTAACAAAGTTCGCAGATCACTGCAAACTAGGAGCCATAGTCGAGTCCCCAAATGATGTGGACATCCTACAGAAAGGCGTCACTGAGACAGAGCCATGGCTTCAAGCTCAATGCCAAAAAGTGCATTGTCATCCCCTTTGGTAAAAACTCTGTACCCATGAACTACACATAGGCGGCAGTCTACTTAATGCCGAATGTGTGATGAGACCTTGGGACCCAGATGGACAGTAGTCTCTCCTTTGATAATCACATCGCCACAGTAGTCAGGAAATCCTTCCACGTGGCACACCTCATTACAAAAGGGTTCTCATCCAGGAAAAAAGAGGTCATTGTTCCCCTCTACTCAACACTCATTAGACCCATTATAGAGTACAACGCCCCGTTTGGAATGTACCTCACAAGACATCTGCAGCAGCTGGAAAGGCCACAGAAGTACCTCACAAAGAGGATTACTGGCCTCAAACAGATACCCTACACTAACCATCTCAAAAAACTCCAGCTTTACTCTGTAGCATATCGCCTACTCCAAGGTGATCTCTGCCTAACATATAAAGCTATATCAAACCCAGAGCTGTTAGACATGCTACACCTAAAGAAATCTCAATCCCTTAGAGCTACATGCTCTAGAGACCTAAACCTTGTCACCACAATAAACAGGATATGCTGGAGGGATAGATTCCTGTCCCAGAGACCTCCCATACTCTGGAACAAGCTACCCATCTATGTCAAGCAAAGTTTCTCATTAGCACTCTTCAAGAAAAATCTTGATGAGTGGATGGGAAATAGGAAATACACCCCGGGATCACTCCTGTGGCTCTGCTTGACAGGGGCACAGGAAAATAACTTTCTTGGGTGGCGTAAGCCAGGGAACCTTGTTGGCTAGGCTTACTTAGGCCCTTGGGCCGATAGCCTAGTACCTACCTACCTATGAACCTATTTAAATCTGGTTGCGATAATACATAAGTATCTTTTTTTTTTTTTTTTTGCTGAGGTTGTCAGGAGTCAGGGATGAGTGCAGGAATCAGGGATGCGAGCAATTATTGGTGTAATGTACCTTTAACCCCCCCCCCCCATTGTAATGCATTGTTGTAAATCAATTACGCCCTGCTGTCAATCAACTACTGTACGTGAGGTGGACGGTTCAGGAGTGGGGGATGCTACCGCACATCTAATCGGTGCTTCTTTGAGATATAGCCATAGCTCTCAAATGATTACTTCCAGAACCAGGGACAAATCCAGAAGTAATCAGGGACACTTTTTAAAAGATTAATACTCTTCACTTGAGATGTTTTCTATATAAGAGAATGTAAATTAACAAGCACTATCAAAAGTAAAAGAAGTCTCAAACTCCAATTATTGTCATTAAAGTATAGGCCACTATGTTTCTCCATAGATCACCACTTTTTGGAAGGATTAGGAGGAATAAAGGTAAATTTTTAGCTAAAATCGGGGAGGTCACTGAAAGTAGGTACAGATGAGCGTTATGGACATACCCAATATAACTGTCACAAACTTTCAGTTATTATAGTGTCACGGTTATATGACCAATCAGCAACCATGTGCTGTTACACCTGTTTACCTGCCAAGTTATTTGTTTCTCGTCGATGCTTGTTTATTTTAGTTACTTACCATACCTCTTAACCCAAAAAATCTAGACAAAGCCAAAAGTAATGGGGTACAAAAGACCAAAAATATGGATAATTTTAATATTATTCTTATAAGCTTAGAGGGATGACAGGATACCAACTTTTGCATTAGCGTGCATTTTCTGAAGCGTATAAAGTCTAAAACTCAAACATCCGTCATTATTTAGTGATTTTATAACTCAAAGATTTGTCAGAAGACCATCAATTTTATGAGGGCCAGACCCGAAATATGCGGCAAAAGTTTTGCTATTCTGCGAAAATCTGAAGAGCTGACAGATATGCTTAAGACACTTGCTAGTACACAAAGCGAAACGAAAAACTGTATGCAAGTACAGCACGCGTTCTTCGGTTACCTTACCACAAAACCGAGGTGCTAATGAAATACTTGTCCTCCCCCCCCCCCCCCCCCCCCCCGTGGTTACCAAGCAACAGATAACGCTGTTCGCTTAACCACGCCACTCCATATACCTCTCAAGTGTAACTCATTACGGAGAACGTTCCTAGTTTTGTCTCTTAAGTTCCTCGCAGTTTCACATCGAAAAGGTCTGAAATAAATTTACTGTTAGAAATTGTTTAAATTGATACCCATGATAAAGAAAACCGAATCATACTCATCAAAATGATTTTTATAAGTATAACCTAGCATATTTTAACCACTACGTATGCTTCCTAGTTCAAGTTGTTAGTAAGCTGTTATTATGTGTTTCACATTATGAGAACGACACTTCTTTATTTTGGAGATGGAACTTTGAGATACACGCCTATAATCGCAACAACAATAACTTTACACCAAGTAGGTAAGTACACGATCAGTGGATGACAAGACTTGACATTGTCCGAGTCTGACGCACCCGTACTCTGCCTCTAAAGTAGTTTTCAGGCTAAATGCATGCACTCCTACGGTTGTATTTATGCGGTACTCCATACGGTCAAGTAGAACTTCCGGTTGATCCTGATGTTATATTTATGTAGTGTTTTCCTATAGAAAGTGATGCTCGGTGTAAAAATTGACGACTTTAATAATTTCGTAAAGATGCTTTAGAACTCTTTTTTTGAATAATTAAATTGTTGAGCAGTGATAGTCAGCTGATTGGACTCTGTGGAAGAATAAGAAATGGATTCGCCCTTTAAAGGCAAAGTTGTAGTTGTAGGAGGTGGAATAGCTGGAGTTACATGTGCTGAGCAGGTAAGGATCTTACCACCTGTCCCACTTTAGGCAGTTGTGTCCTGACAAAAAATATTAAAAATGGCAAATGTCCTGAGATTGTAGGACATAATTATGTCCCATATTTTATGTAATCGTTGCGTAAAATAGTTATTTCTGTATCTAAAATACCTAAATGTTACAAGAAACAGAATAAGCAACTAAACTGCTACAAGAATAAGCTTTTATTTAGGCAAACAAAGTTAAGTTCTATCCTTTGTACTGACCGTGGGTGTGTGTCAGCCTGTAAAATCTGATGTGTGTCCTGAAAATGTCTCACTTTGGCCATTTGAAAAGGTGGCAACCCTATCTTGCCGAGGTGCATGTCTCTCAGCTTATCTGGACAAAGTTTAAATTATTGGGGGCCAAAGGCCCGAAGTGGGGATATATTTTAAGTACTCTATTAAACTTAAAAAGTTGCTAGAATAACTGTTTGTATTAGCATCTTCTTCTTCTTCTTTCGGCTTTTCCCGGTTAGGGGTCGCCACATCGGATCACCTGTCCGCTCATGATTGGCAGTGGAGTTTTATGGTGTCGAGTTGCCAGCCCGGCGCCCAACCTTCCACAGAAGGCACACACATGCACACACTCACACTTAGGGCCAATTTGATACGAAGTCTGAAACTCAAATGTATGTTGTTGTTTAGTGACTTCAGTCCTCCGTGATTTGCCAGAAAACCACAGATTGTATGATAAATAGACCAAAAATATGAGGCAAAAAATCTGGACAGTTGAGAGGTATGCCAGGGTACTAACAGGGGCACAGAAATCAGCAGCGAGGCACACAGGATTTCAAATATGTGACAAGCTATACTGTAGACTGCATAAGCTCTTTAGTAAAACTGAATGGACTAAGTCTGTGTGGGTAGGTTCATATCTGTCAAACCCACAACACTAGCATCTGATAACTTACCAGCAGATTTCCTACAAACAACAGCTGATGCCATAGCCTACCCTATATCTATTCTTATTAATGGATCCCTATCAGAAGCCTCCGTCCCCGATATATGGAAAATATCACATATAATACCTCTATACAAAGGAGGGAAGTCCACAGAATTAAACTACTGCCCAATAGCTATCCTATCCCCAATAGCCAAAATCCTAGAAAAATGTATACACACCCAAATTATGGACTACTTGCACTCGCATAAGCTTTTATCTACCGCACACAATGGTTTTCGCCCCAATCACAGTACCACCACAGCTCTTATATTCTTCACAAACACAGTTAATTACCACAGCGTGACCTGCCAAAAGCCTCTGACATGGTCAGACACAGTGTACTTATCAAAACTCTCTCCAGTATAGGCCTTAGTGACTCCTTAGCCTGGTTCCAAGCTACCTTTCCAACTGCCAATAAGCAATGGTGTGGCAACATGAACTCTCTCCACTACTCTCAGTCACTCTCGGTGTGCCACAAGGGTGAATTTTAGGTCTACTACTCTTCTCCTTGTATACTAACAACCTCCACTCTGCTATTCCTCATGCATCTGTCATACAGTATGCAGATGATTCCACTCTAATCTGCTCAGATTTTTCCCTACAAGAACTCCAGTCACTTACCCAACTATCCTTACTAGCAGTTGAAAAATTCCTATCCAACTTATTCTGAATCCTAACAAAACAAAAGTGCTTCTTTTCAAACCAACCAGATCCACCACCCTGTTCTGAGAGACTGATCTGCAAATATACAGAGCTGAGTATATTTTTTTGGTTTTAGAGTTTGTACTGTTAGTTGTTGCTTAGATCTCTGTTGAAACTGTTTTGTCTCGCCCACCCTCCCTATTTTTGGTTTGTAGTTTAAATTTGGTGGCTTTTGCAGTTGCCCGCCCCACTGTAGATTTGATCTTGGACACTCCCCCAGTCCCATCTCTTTACCACATTCAACCTAATAAACTCTTTCTGCACTTGCTTTTAGTCCTTTTTAATTTAATTGCATTTTTTAAACTGTGTTTGGTCTAATATTGCTACATACTCAAGTGTGCTAGCTTGCACTGCATGTGAATTGTTTTTACTACTGTTTTTTGCTACTTTTCTGTTAAAAAAAAAAAAAAAAAACGTAAGTCTGTTTCCTACCTTTCCTGTAACTAGTGTTCCAGATACAGATTTGCTGTATCCAGGACTGTATGTAAGCTTCTGAGCCCCCAAGCCTTTCTGTGTTGGAGGGAAGCCTTCTAGCTTATCAGTGGGAGTGGTAAGCACTAGGTAACCCATCTACCACATAAGGAGTGGTTCTGGCCCAGAAATTGTAGTTATTGGCCGTTTGGGCAATCTCTTCCATCTCGCTCAACTTTCTGATTTGAAAGTCTGCATTTGCACTTGTTTCTGTCCTGTAACTCGTCTAGATACGGATTCTTACTTTTAGCACTTACATTTGCTTATTCATGATCAGCACTTGTTCAGAACTTTTAAGCACTAAATAAGCTACTAATTACTATCGCACTCAATCTTCCTCATTACCTAGAGGAAAACAGTTTTTGTACTTACTTTTCTCATTTGCTTAGAGAAAAACAGCTCTTTTACTCACTTATCTAGAGGAAAGTAGATTTTTATTCAGGCATGTACAAGGGTCAGCACCCAGTGTTCTCTCCTGTCTTTCTGATGAATCTGGGCATCTTGAGGCAATGTAGAAATTGCCTCGTGTACACAGACAACCCTCTCATCCTACCACACAACACTACAACCTGTGAGAGATGCACTTAGCTAGCCAAACTGAAGGTAAAGCTCACTCCAACCAAGATTGAAATTGACAGTCATGAGGAGAAGGTAAACATTTGCACAACACCACACTCATCCCATAGTCTCACTAAATCTACACCACCAAAATCCACACATAGTAACACAAAAACATTTGCAGAGGCTCTCAATAATAATATATCTAAACAGAGACCTCCAAAGCAGAAATGCAAGCAACCTCCATCCCCTAACACAACCCAAATAACACACAGCCCACAGACTCAGTGTGCCACTCAACCACAGCCAATAAGGCAAAACAACGTACCCAACACACTAGTCATAGGTGGCTCTATAGTCAGGCACACTCATGTCCCACTCACCAGGCTAAACAAGGAGAAGGTTACTGTCAGCTGCCTGTCAGGTGCCAGGATCCGCCACATAACCCATGCACTCAGGTCACTCCACAACAAGCACAAATATGACTCTGTCATTGTCCATGTTGGTGTGAATGACCTGAGATGTACCTCCCTGGACTACATGAAAAGAGACATGGAAGATTTCTCCGATCTTGTAGCCCAGGCAGGTATGACCCTATTCCTGAGTAGCATTCTGCCATTGCCCCAAATGATACCTCAGTACAAGGACAAAATGATTGACTTCAACAATTGGCTAAGCTTCTGGTGTCATTCTAAGGGGATCCAGTATCTGTCTGCTTGGGATGACATGGTCGACAGACCACGATGCTTTGCCACAGATGGCCTGCACCTGTCGCCTCTGGGATTCCGGATTCCGGATACTGGCTAAGGCTCTTGCTGCCCCTATAGTGCCTTTTTTAGGCAAGGTTCAAATAACAAATTCACCACCATAACAGGAACAGGCAAGCAAAAACTGAGAGTGATGCTACTCAATGCTAGAAGTCTAAATCTCAAAATGCACTCACTCAAGGCACTCGTTAAAATGGAGAACATCAATATCTGTGCAGTGACTGAGACCTGGTTCAAGGCTCCAGAGAGCACACCTGCACTACCAGGCTATAACTCATACCACACTTTTCGACCATGTAACCTGGACCGAAACACCAAAGGCGGAGGTGTGTCCATATTCATTAAGGATATCCACACCTCCAGGCTAGTTGCAAAGCATAATGCATCCGAGGTTATCCAAGTGCAACTAACTCTGGGCAAAACTGCAATCCAAATTGTAGCTTGCTGCAGATCCCCCACCATGCCCCAGGATTCCCACTCCTCTTTTCCTGATGTACTGGAAAATATTAGGATTCAACCAAACACCCTAATAATGGGCAACTTCAACTACTCCACCATTAACTGGGAAAACTACTAGTGTACCAACTCACTCAACGCTTTCTGGAATTCATAAACTCCAATGCCCTGGATCAACTTATCCACACCCCCACCAAGGGCAACAATATCTTAGACCTAGTCATTTCCAATATGAATGACCGGTGTTCCACACCTGAAGTCAACTCCTCGTTGGTCCGATCTGACAATAAGCTAATTACCCTTGATATCCACATCCCGCCCCCACCCCCACCCCCCATTAAGGAAACCATGGTACAGTATTTCTCCAAAGCCAATGTCATGCTTCTTAAGACAGAAATGGTGAACTTCATGACACCCATGCAGATG
Source organism: Protopterus annectens (assembly GCF_019279795.1). Taxonomy (NCBI): domain Eukaryota; kingdom Metazoa; phylum Chordata; order Ceratodontiformes; family Protopteridae; genus Protopterus; species Protopterus annectens. The sequence goes on along the minus strand of NC_056745.1, from coordinate 302,141,582 downwards.
GACAATACTGCTGAATCCTAAACAAATGCACTCTATAAGCACTTACACGAGTGCATGGATCGTGCTATCCCAAACAGAACCAAGATGCTATCCTCCAAAAAAAGGAAGCCAATCTGGTGGTCCCCTGCCATAAACAAACTCTACAACAGAAGGAAGAAACTGTTGCAAAAGAGAGTAAAATTCCATGAGTGGAGGAGCTCCCTGGTCAGCCTCAGTAAGAAGCTGAGATCCCCTTATAAGATCCTCCAAAGCTAGCTACGAAAACAAAATCGCCACTAATTCTAAGGACAACCACAAAGCATTCTATAGCTATGTCAAGAATCTCGATGGCAACACCCAGATCTGCTCTGAGTTACTGCACAAAGGCACGAAAATTACAGAACCAACTGATATTGCCAACATCCTGGCAGATAGGTTCAGTGCTAACTTTACCCCCCCCCCCACCCGCTAAAGGGCCCATATCTATACAGAAAGAATGCAGAGTCCCTGTAATCACAACTACACAGGTAAAAGCTGCACTCTCTAAAGCCAAAAACACAGCATCTACAGGCCCAGACAACATCCCAGGCTGCGGTTTACACGAACTTCAGAACGAACTGGCTTCCCACTTAAGCACCATGTTCAGTAATAGCCTCGCATGAGGCTTTGTGTCCACTGAATGACACACAGCAACAGTTATCCCACTCCACAAAGGGGGAGCCACCACTGATCCTGGGAACTATCAACCTATTAGCCTGACGAGCCTGGTCTGCAAGGCCATGGAATGTATCATCATGGAACTCATAAACAAAGACATTGGTAACCTCCAAACTCTGGATCCCACCCAGTTCAGGTTTGTGAAAGGCAGATCATGCCTCCTGAACTTGATTGACTTCTTTGAGGCAGTCACCAAAGCTGTAGGATGAGGGTAAGGTGGTTCACACAGCCTATCTTGACCTCGCCAAGGCTTTCGACACCATCCCCCATTCTGAAATTATAGCTAAACTCACTAAACTAGGTATAAATCCCTACGTCACAAGATGGGTTGCCAACTGGCTCACTGACAGAACCCACACTGTCAAAGTTGCAGACTCCAAGTCAGACCTTAAAGCAGTGACAAGTGGAGTACCACAGGGTTCCATCCTGGGACCTCTCCTGTTTGGTATCTACTTCTCTGAAGTACAGGCTAACACAGAAGGCCTCTGGCTAATGAAGTTCGCAGGTGACTGCAAACTAGGAGCCATAGTCAAGTCCCCAAATGATGTGGACATCCTACAGAAGGGCCTCGCTGAGACAGATGCCTGGTGTCAGAGCCATGGCCTCAAGCTCAATGCCAAAAAGTGCAGTGTCATCCTCTTTGATAAAAACTCTGTACCCATGAACTACCACATAGGCAGCAATCTACTTAACACGGAATGTGTGATAAGAGACCTTGGGACCCAGGTGGACAGTAGTTTCTCCTTTGATAGTCACATCGCCACAGTAGTCAGGAAGTCCTTCTACGTGGCACACCTCATCATAAAAGGGTTCTCATCCAGGAAAAAAGAGGTCATTGTTCCCCTCTACTCGACATTCATTAGACCCATTATAGAGTTCAACACCCCTTTTGGAATGTACCTCACAAGACTTCTGCAGCAGCTGGAAAGGCCACAGAAGTACCTCACAAAGAGGATTACTGGCCTCAAACAAATGCCCTACACTGACCGCCTCAAAAAACTCCAGCTTTACTCCGTAGCATATCGCCTACTCCGAGGTGATCTCTGCCTAACATATAAAGCTAGGTCAAACCCAGAGCTGTTGGACATGCTACACCTAAAGAAATCCAATCCCTCCGAGCTGCACGCTCTAGGGAGCTAAACCTTGTCACCACAATAAACAGGACATGCTGGAGGGATAGATTCCTGTCCCAGAGACTTCCCATACTCTGGAACAGGCTTCCCATCTATGTCAAGCAAAGTTCTTCATTAGCACTCTTCAAGAAAAATCTTGATGAGTGGATGGGAAATAGGAAATACACCTCGGGGATCACGTCTGTGTCTCTGCTCGACGGTGGCACAGGAAAATAAATTTCTTGGGTGGTGTAAGCCAGGGAACCTTGTTGGCTAGGCTTACGTAAGCCCTTGGGCCAATAGCCTAGTACCTACCTATGATCCCTAGACCCCACCTTTTATATCACTTCTTTTAACAAAACCATAATCCCCCCCCCCCACTTCTCACACAAAGCTACTTGGTGTTGAGACTGACAATAATTTGAGATTTGATGGTCACATCGCCCACACTATTAAAAAAGTGCATAAAAAACTGGGAATGCTATATAGGAACAGGCAGTATCTTACAAAACAATCAAAAGCAACTGTAGCACATACCCACTTACTCTCCACCCTACTATATGCCTCCCCTATACTCACCAATCTCAAAAAGACCAACTTAGCAAAACTAGAATCCTGCTATAACAACATCGCCAGGTTTGCGTCTGACTCCCCTTATAGGACCCACCACTGTCTAGCTTTAAGACAACTTAACTGGCTAGAAGTTCCCCTCTCTTACATCACAATCAACTTATTCTAGCTCATAAAAAAAAAACACGTTCACTTCAAACCTTACTTCAGCCATATTCCAGTAAAAGGAATCTTCGCTCAAGTAATAAACTCCTTCTTGAGGTAACCCCTCAATTCAGCATAAGAATCTCTCTTCTCTAACTATGTATCCAAACTATGGAACTCTTTACCTACACACACATCATCTATTCTACCACTAGCACAGTTCACAAAGACACTGAGAACTCACTATACTTCTAATTGGCTCTGTTCTTGTACTTGTCCAGGTTAACTCCAAGCTACTGTTATGGCTCATTCCAACTTTTAGTCCCTCTATACTATGTGCAGAATACCTAACAGCTATTGTCTGTTGTACCTAGAAACATATCCTATATGTATTATATAACCTAATTAGTTCAGTTGTAAAATAATCTACAGCATCTAAATACATATATTTGTTTGTTCTAAAGGTAGACTGAAATAGGAATGTAAAAAACAAACTAAATCTTGTATGTATTCTACTTAAATAAGGTTTTATTACTATGTTAAAGTCAACATAGTTTAATATTACATGTCTTGGACATTATTTTTTTTAGTTTATTCTTTTTTTTAAATTGTTCTTGTATATTATCTACTGCAGTTCACTCTCACTGTTGTTTTATTAATGGAGCTTTTCTCCTCAAGCCTCCACTGAAAAAGTGTGTCCAGTGGACTTTCCCAGTTAACAAATGTAAAATAAATAAATAAAATAAACGAGGAACATTTCTCATTTTTGGTTAAAAAAATCCATATTTCACGTTGTTCCTTGTTGAAATGGTTTGCCACACATTGCTTTTATGATGTATTTAATAACTATCCATGGTAAATACTACTGAATCATATTTGTTCATCAAAAGACCCTTTTGTAAGTATAAAGATAAATTGCTTATTCAGTTGGTGGGTTTCCTAGTTGAAGCTGTTACTGTCTATTCCACATTTTGCCCATTTGTTCCACATTAGGAAATGTAGTGTTCTTCATTTCAGTAGTTTGAATTAAGGGTCTTTAACTTGTGTAGTCACCCCTCTTTGTTTCTTATCTAACTGTACTTGTGCTTTTATACTGCATTCCCATTTTTCTGGAGAAGTGTGTTGCTAGGAATCACATAAAAAAATATAGTGCGTAACAGAAGCAGCTGCTTTACTTACACAAAGCTCATTATAAATGTATATGACCCTATAACTTGCTAAGAAAGCACTCTTACCTATATAGAAATCTACATTTAAAAGCTTAACGTTTAATACTTTTGGAACCATTTCCCACATATTTTGGATTTCTTAAGAAAGCACTCTTACCTATATAGAAATCTACATTTAAAAGCTTAACGTTTAATACTTTTGGAACCATTTGCCACATATTTTGGATTTCTTTTGGTGTAGCAACACATGTATGAGCTAGGTGATCCAAAACAAATTATCAGCTGGGTGCTGGAAGGCCCAAGCAACTGAGTGGCTTATATCAGCTTGCCAGTCCTGGTAGAAGGGAGACATTGATCTCAGTTAGCTAATTCTGCTAGTACATTCAAAACGGTCATAGGACCAGGAACAAAGGCTGGACAGTCCTAAGCTGGTAATGGAAACTGTTGGAGAATATTTGTATGAGAGCAAGCATAAGCTACAGGGAGAGAGTTGGCTGTAACTCCAGTGATGTGAGTATGCACAGCAGCTACCATGGGTGAGGTTTAGAGGTATTCAGGTGAAAACCTCTGTGTTTACGTCCTTGATGGGAAGAGTCTGATGGTCAGCAGACAGTGGAGAAGGACAAAAATGGACTATAATAGTAGTTTGGGAACACTGCAGTGTAAAAATACATACAGACGACTGTTTTACCTTTTCTTTTATCAAAAGGACATATTTTAGAAGGGCCAGTCTGAAGGAGATTGGAGACTGTAAAGTGGTGGCAGGGGAAAGTGTAGTTAGGCAGCATAGGATGGTGGCTTGTAGGATGACATTGGTGATCAAGAAGAGGAGGATGAGTGTGAGAGCAGCACCAAGGATCAAATGGTGGAAATTGAAAAAGGGTAATTGTGAGGTGATGTTCAGGGAAGAGTTAAGACAGGCACTGGGTGGCAGTGAAGAGTTACCGAATAGCTGGGTAACTACTGCAGAGCTAGTAAGAGAGATGGCTAGAAAGATGCTTGGTGTGACATCTGGAAAGAGGAAGGAGGACAAGGAGACCTGGTGGTGGAATGAAGAAGTACAGGAGAGTATACAGAGAAAGAGGTTGGCAGAGAAGAAGTGGGATTGTCAGAGAGATGAAGAAAGTAGACGAGTATAAGGAGATGAGGTGCATGGCAAAGAGAGGCTAAAGATAAGGCGTATGAAGAGTTGTATAAAAGGTTGGACACTAAGGAGGGAGAAAAGGACCTGTACCGATTACTAGCTCGGTCCCGCTGTCTAGCCAAAGATGTGCAGCAGGTAAGGGTGATAAAGGGTAATGAGGGAAACGTACTCACAAGCGAGAAGAGTGTGTTGAGCAGATGGAAAGAGTACTTTGAGGGCCTGATGAATGAAGAGAATGAGAGGGAGAGAAGGTTGGATGATGTGCGGATAGTGAATCATGAAGTGCAGTGGATTAGCAAGGAGAAAGTAAGGATAGCTATGAAGAGGATGAAGAATGGAAAGGCTGTTGGTCCAGATGACATACCTGCGGAAGCATGGAGGTGTTAGGTGAAATGGCAGTGGGGTTTTTAACTAGATTGTTTAATGAAATTTTGGAAAGTGAGAGGATGCCTGAGGAATGGAGAAAGTGTTTTGGTACCGATTTTTAAGAATAAGGGTTATGTGCAGAGCTGTAGTAACTACAGAGGGATTCAGTTGATCAGTCACAGCATGAAGTTATGGGAAAGAGTAGTGAAAGCTAGGTTAAGAAGGGAGGTGATGATTAGTGATCAGCAGTATGGTTTCATGCCAGGAAAGAGCACTACAGATGCGATGTTTGCTATGAGAGTTTTGATGGAGAAGTACAGAGATGGTCAGAAGGAGTTGCATTGTGTCTCTGTGGATTTAGAGAAAGCATATGACAGGGTGCTTAGAGAGGAGTTGTAATATTGTATGAGGAAATCGGGAGGAGTTGTAATATTGTATGAGGAAATCGGGAGTATCAGAGAAGTATGCAAGAGTGGTACAGGATATGTACGAGGGTAGTGTGACAGCGGTGAGGTCTGCGGTGGGAGGGACGGATGCGTTTAAGGTGGAGATGGGATTACATCAAGTATCAGCTCTGAGCCTTTTCTTATTAGCAGTGGTGATGGACAGGTTGACAGACGAGATCAGACAGGGGTCCCCGTGGACTATGATGTTTGCAGATGACATTGTGATCTGTAGTGAGAGTAGGGAACAGGTGGAGGAGACCCTGGAGAGATGGAGATATGCTCTAGAGAGAAGAGGAATGAAGGTCAGCAGGACTAAGACAGAATATATGTGTGTGAATGAGAGGGAGGATAGAGGAATGGTGAGGATGCAGGGAGTAGAGGTGGCAAAGGTGGATGAGTTTAAATACTTGGGATCAACAGTTCAGAGTAATGGTGAGTGTGGAAGAGAGGTGAAGAAGAGAGTACAGGCAGGATGGAGTGGGTGGAGAAGAGTGTCAGGAGTGATTTGTGACAGACTAGTACCAGTAAGAGTGAAAGGGAAGGTCTACAAGAGGGTAGTGAGACCAGCTATGTTATATGGATTGGAGACAGTGGCATTGAAAAAAAGGCAGGAGTCGGAGCTTGACGTGGCAGAGTTGAAGATGTTAAAATTTGCACTCTGTGTGGTGAGGATGGACACGATTAGGAATAAGTATATTAGAGGGTCAGCCCAGGTTGGAAGGTTTGGAGACAAAGCCAGAGAGGCAAGATTACGCTGGTTTGGACATGTGCTGAGGAGGGATGCAGAGTATATTGGGGAAAAGATGCTAAGGATGAAGCTGCCAGGTAACAGGAAAAGAGGAAGGCCTAAGATAAGGTTTATGGATGTGGTGAGAGAGGACATGCAGGTGGTTGGTGTGACAGAGCAAGATGCAGAGGACAGGAAGAAATGGAAACAGTTGATCTGCTGTGGCGAACCCTAACGGGAGCAGCTGAAAGAAGAAGAAGACATATTTTGAAAAATAATGGAAAATGCAATTTTTTTGGCATGTCTTTAAAGCAGTGAGTCACACCAAATTAGGACTGATATTGCTAAGAGTTGATCTGGAGTGAGTTGATGGAAGTGCTTGTTGAAAATTGTGGTAGGGATGATTAACTGATAAAAAGTGCTGGCCATTTCAGTTTTCAAGTTACTCCATTAATTCTTGTGATAAATTTCTAAATGTACACTGCAGCCTGTTGTAGAAATGTAGATTTTCTTATTCGCTACAAAGGCTTTGTAAAATGTGGTCAGGTGGAATCTGTTTCACGTCTACGTAAATTTGACATAGTTTTCATATATTGCTAATGGTCTGGAAATGCTTCAGACTGGAGTTTGCCCCACATATGCTTTTTGGATAAATTTGAGTTTAGTTATATTTGTTAACCAGGGTAGATCAGTGAGCCAAGTAGATTATTTTTAGTCTTATTTAATACCTTGCTCTATTGATCTACACAGAAGAGGGCTCACCAGCCCTGCTAGATCAACTTTTGTGACTGTTTGCTCCTCTGATGGGCAAAGAAGGCAGTATAGATGTGGTATAGCTGTTTATCATTACAACCACTGGCACACAAATGAATAAAAGTATGCCCTTTTATCTAAAATAGTAAAATTAACAGCAAAAAAGCTGGACTGAGTTATGAAATTATGACTTATAGTGTGAAAGTATAAGAAGACAAGTGACTGAGTAGTGGCACACCAGATGCTTAAGTGAGTGGTAGTTGTAGTTCCATTAGCTATTGCACGTTGGTTAGAAAACAAGATTGACCAATACACTAGTGACCTAAAGTTCTCCATTTGCTTGTTAATATCTCGCTAATGCCACTGTACAACATAATAGTGCTCACCCACACACAAAATAAGTTATTGATTAAGGTCAGAATTTACAGCCCTGGAACTTTATGCCTGTAACAGAAATTTTTAACATTCCCCAGATATGAAAAGTGTAATGTCAGAAGAGCAGAAGTCATACAAGTATATCTGCTTTTTTCACTTGGAGAAAGATAGGCAGTGATGTGTGTATTTTCCTGTCTGCACTGATATGGTGACCTGGGTTCCCCTACCCTTCTGCACAACACCCCGTGCAGTGGCTTCACTACCAGCTCCCATTCAGCTCATTTGTTCTTTGGAGGTAAGAAACAGCCCTCTCCAGGCTCTGCAAGAGCCCAGTGGCCCATCAATTCCTACCTGGGAAGCTTGGTCAGCCCATTTGTTCCCACAGTAGAGAGAGAGAGAGTTAGGTTATAAGGATTAGGTCAGCTAATGGCTCCTGCTGTACTGACTACCCCCCTGCTGTTTAGAGTGTGGCCTCGTAGAGCTGCATAATTCTGTCTGACATTAGGATGATGAACGTGTCTCTGTAAACTCACTCACTCACTCAACTACCTCCTAGGTTGCATAGTGCTGTGCATTGCATGGGAACATAAGCTGTACAAGTTCATGCTCCATTGGTGTAGCACCCAATGTTTCTGCTACTTGTCACTGAAGTGCTGAGCCAGAGTTGCTTCTTTCCCTCCCAGTTTGGGCAAGGCAAGCCGAGCCGACAATGGTTGCTTACAGTCATTCACCTTGCCCTAACCCCTCCAGTGCCAATGATGAAAATTTAACTTGGCTAATCTGGGGTCCAGTATGGGCTTTACCCTCCCACATCATAGGGATGGGATATGGTGACTTGGGTAAGGCTGTCAGCCTGGCTGATGGAGAATAGCAAGTGGCCAGCTATCCTTTGTCAGGAGAAGAGATAGAGCTTTTGTGCTGCAGGCCAACAGTCTTATGCATTGCACCTAACATGCATTTTACAAAGGAAGGGCACATTTCCAAAGCATGACCTGCATCTGAAGTATGCACTACATTGGACATCAGACAGCTTAGGTTCATAGGTAGGTACTAGGCTATCTGCCCGAAGGCATTTATAAGCCTAGCCAGAATGTGTTGGCTTTTGCTGCCCCCTTAGATTAGTTCCCTGTGCCTCTGTCCAGCAGAGCCACTGCAGTGATCCCAGGAGTAAACTTTCTGTTTCCCATCCACTTGTCAAGGTTTCTCTTGAAGAGTGTTAGCAAGGAGCTCTGTCTAATGTCTATTGGAATCTTGTTCCAAAGCATGAGAAGTCTCTGGGACAGGAATCTATCCCTCCAGCATGTCCTATTTATTGTTGTGGTGAGGTTTAGATCCCTAGAGCGTGTGGCTCGAGGGGATAAGGTTTTCTTTAGGTGGAGCATGTCCATCAATTCTGGGTTGGACATGGCCTTGTATGTCAGGCAGAGATCACCTCTGAGTAGGCAGTATGCAACCGAGTACAGCTGTAACTTCTTCAGTCGAGCTGCATAGGGCATCTGTTTGAGGCCAGTGATCCTCTTGGTGAGGTACTTCTGTGGTCTTTCCAGCTGTTGCAGGTGTCTTGTAAGGTACATCCCAAATGGGGCGTTGTACTCTATGATGGGTCTGATGAGTGATGAGTAGAGGGGCTCAATGACCTCTTTTGAACTGGATGCGAACCCTTTTGTGATTAGGTGGGCTACATAGAAGGATTTTCTGATCACTTTGGCAATGTAATTATCAAAGGAGAGTTTACTATCTACTTGGGTCCCCAGATCCCTTTTTACGTTTTCTGTATTTAGGGGACTACCACCTATGTGGTACTTTGTGGGTACTTTGTTTTTTCCAAAGGGGGTGACTATGCACTTTTTGGCATTTAGCTTGAGGCCTTGATTTTGACACCAGGTATCCGTCTCAGTGAGACCCTTTTGGAGGATGTCTGTGTCAGCAGGAGAGTCAATTATAGCCCCTAGTTTGCAGTCGTCTGCGAACTTAGTCAGCCATAGTCCTCCTGTGCTTGCCTGTACCTTTGAGAAGTATATGCCGAACAGGAGGGGTCCTAGGATTGAGCCCAGGGAACGCCACTTGTAAGGTTTAGAGTTGGACCTAGCTCCTGCAACTCTCACCATGTGGGTTCTGTCCGTGAGCCAGTTGGCAACCCATCTTGTGACATAGGGGTTTATGTTCAGGTTGGTGAGCTTGTCTATAATACCAGAATGGGGAATGGTGTCGAAGGCCTTTGCGAGGTCTAGATAGGCTGTGTGTACTACCTTTCCCTTGTTTATAGCCTTGGTAACTGTCTCAAAGAAGTCCACCAGATTTAGGAGGCATGATCTGCCCTTAACAAAGCAGAACTGTGTAGGGTCCAGTGTTTGGAGGTTCCCAGTGTCTCTGTTAATGAGTTAAGTGTTCTTAATCAGCTGTATAGCATGAGTTAAAAGTAGCTCTGTCCCTTAGTCGGGGGGGTGGGCAAGTGTGTGTGTGTGTGTGTGTGTGTGTGTGTGTGTGTGTGTGTGTGTGTGTGTGTTTGGGGGTTATGGGAGAGTCCTGAGGGGTCTGCTTTGACAGCCCTGTGTAGCCACAGACACCATGAGTTGACATGTTTCCTCTAAAAGCATTATTGAAAGTTCTCCATTACCTAGTTTCACATAGGACAACTATTTTGCAGTGACAAGCATTGCCTCCAGAGTTGCAAACTGGACATTACTTTATATTCTCACTTCAACTGCCTAATCTATAAAAATAGGGGCTGTTGCCATGGATATGAACTTTTCCACTATCTCCGTTACCAGTTTGGTGGATATGGGCATCCTGAGGCAGTGTAGAAATTGCTTCATGTTTACTGATAACCTGTTAATTCTCAAACAAACTGATATTGTATGTGAGAGGTGTATTTACACAATGTTACAGGAGGCAAAACTCTCACATAGAAACACTCCTGATGTTAGTAAGGTTGTCAGTAGTACACATGCTGCACCCATCACACACAGTTCAAAGCAGATACATAAACTCACATATGCTGACACAAAACAACACACGCGTCAACACATATAGCCACATCTCATGGAACAGCTGGTATGAGCTTAGCATTGAGCAGCATTTTACCTTCTGCAAGGATGATGTCAAAAGATGACTGACTTTAATAATTGTTTTAATTTCTGGTGTCATTCTAAAGGGGTGCAATATTTGTCAGTATAGAAGGAGGTGGTCAACAGATCACGCTGCACCTCTCTCCTCTAGACTTTCGAATATTAGCCAAAACATTGTCCCCCCATAGTGCCTTTCTTAGACAATGCCAAACTGTAAGTACTTCCCAACATAAATCAAAAACAAGACAATCTAAAGGTGTTACATGGTGGTAGTTGTGAAGACTGGTAGAGAGGGGTGAAGGCTGCCAGCCTAGTCAAATAGAATTTGATACATAATTCTGGCATTTGTAAATATAAATATAAAATACAGGCTTGTTTCTTAAATGAAAGAAAACACAGTAAAATGTGAACTTCAAGATTGTAGCAACATTGCCATCTGCTGTAAGGAAAACTAAGCCAAGTATTTCAAATGTTCTTTGAAATTAAAATTATGTTTTGTATGTCCTTTGAAGTTAGAATTTGGAGTCGATGAGTCTGGAGTAAGCATCCTGCCTATTGTTTTAAGGCTAAAGTTAATGACCAGAATTTACATGTGGAATGCCCTTTATTGCACTAAGTGTAAAAGAATGTAAATGCAGTTTCGGTGGGCCTGGGAACTCCAGGAAGTGTAAAAAGATTATGTAATGTTTTATCAGAACTGCAATAGCAATTTAAACAGTGAGAACCAGAGGTTATTGAGCATTTTTGACTTGACTATCCAACTCTCAGCACTCTTCTAAGATAATTTACTTAAGACAACAGGCAGAGTGTTTTCTTGTAGTAATACCTAGGAAATTAGAAGAAAGTTAGACAAAGTGTTTTTCTGTTATGTCAGAACTGTACTATGGAATTATTTTAAGATTCTGTGTTATCTTTGAACTCTTGAATAGCCCTGTGGTGTAGTAGTATTGTCTTGTGTTTTAATTATATTTTAAAACCTTTTACCTGTGGCTGGTTTGTGTAGAGTTAAGCTGTAGAGTACATTGCATATTTATAGAGTTTATTGTACGAAGCCACTCTAATAAGCCTTAGGCTGTTTAGTCACACTTACCAATTGGATAATAACATTGCATAGTAATAATTGGACACCCTTTTAAGGGCCTTTGGGTAGCTGATAATTATTAGCTGGTGATGGCAGTAATTACTACCTTATAGTCTGGGTAAAGGGGCACAGCTGGAGAATCTGTGTCAGCCTTTCCCATGAGTGTCTGTGAAGTTGTATAAATACTTATCTCAAAGTGTGGGTATGTGTCAGCTACTTGTGCAGGGACACGAAGCACTGGTTGGACAGAGAGGGTACTGGAGGTTAGCTTGCCAGCTAGGCTGAGATCTGGACCCTATAGCTGTGCCAGGGGGAGTCTTATTGGGGACTTGGAGTGCAAGGGAGCAACCATCTCCAGACTGACTGTGATCTCTGTGTGCACTTAAGGGAAATTACACTTACTGTGTGTATTTGTTATCCTTTCCTCTTATATGAGGCGCCCTTTCTGGTGTTAGTGGTGAGGATTGAGGCTCCTTCATTGCTGGGCCAGGGCGCGGGCGTCACAGTAGTCTAAGCAAAAAACTCCACTTCCTAGAAGCTCTCTTCACTCTAGAGAATATTGATGTCTGTGTGGCCACTGAGACATTGTTTAAAGCCACGGAGGGCACATTGACAGTGCAGGGTTATAATGCCTTCCACACATTTAGACCAACCACTTCACAGGCAGGGACTAAATGTGGAGGTGTCTCGATTTACATTAAAAATAAATATATGTCAAGGCTGGTTAAACCAGACAATGCGCTTGAGTTTCTCCATGTTCAAATCACCATAAGCAAAATCCAGTGCCACTTTCTTGCAAGCTGTAGGTCCCCCTCTACAACCTAGGAAACCCATGCCATGTATTTAAACTTATTTGAAACGCTCATCATCCAGCCCAGTACCATATTCATGGGTAACCTATTACCCCACTATTAACTGGGAATTGTATGCAATACCAAACACACAGGCACAGAGATTCCTGGATTTTGTAAACACAAACTTCCTGGACCAGATTGTCAGTACACTAACAAGGGGTGCAATCATACTGGATCTGGTCTTCACTAATATGGGAGAGTGCTGCCCACCCCTTGGGTAATGTCAGAGCACAAAATGGTCTTCTTTGAAGAAAAATAAAAACCTGGAATATGCAATAACTATTGTAAAGCTAACTTCCTACTAAGTGATAACCTGGCAAAATTTCAAGCCCCATAAATTTCAAGCCCCCATAAACCCTGAGAACACTGCTAAACTCTCACACTTAGAATATGCTATGTGATATTGTATTCATATTGTTTTTCGAGCGGTATGTGTATTATTCTATATGTCCTGTAAGTATTAATAAGTATCAATCTATGTATCTTTCATGTATGTATATGTATCTTGTTTTCTTTTATTTGTGGAGCATTTCTCCTAGGGCCTCCACTGAAAATGGCTAAAATTATCCAGTCAGACTTTCCCCAGTAGACAAATGTCAATAAATAAAAATGCAAAAACAAACAAACTGTAAACCATAGCAGTACTGTAGGACTTGGTTTGCATAAATAATGGCAGTGTTACGGAAAGGTTTTTTTTTTTTAAGGTAAGATGCGAGGTTAGGGTTGGCATGCATTAGGAGCTTTACCCCTCTGCACCACATTAGTAGTGCATGCTAACCCTGCCCCTGCTCCTAACACTAACCCTGCACCTTACCTTCGAAAAACCCTTTCCATAGTACTACACAAAACATGCTCAATGCAAACTCGCCAACAACACGGTGGTGCAGCGATTAGCGTTGTCGCCTCACAGCAAGAGGTTCTCTGGTTCGATCCTTGGCTGGGGTGTCTTCTGTGCAGAGTCTGCATGTCCTCCCTGTGGTCGCGTGGGTTTCCTCCAGGTGCTCCGGTTTCCTCCCACATCCCAAAGACATGCTGTAGGTGGATTGGACACTCTAAATTGGCCATAGGTGTGAGTGTGTGCCTTCTGTGGAAGGTTGGGCGCCGGGCTGGCAACTTGACACCGTAAAACTCCACTGCCAATCATGAGCGGACAGGTGATCCACTGTGGCGACCCCTAACCAGGAAAAGCCAAAAGAAGACGAAGAAGAGGACTAAAACTCATTCTCTAACCTAATCTGTTAAATACTTGCACAAACACCTGAGAGAGAGAGAATGATAAATACACAAATGATAAATACACAAAGTAATAGAAAGTAAGATGGGTGTATGGGGAAATAGCTACTACACTGAAGGATACATGGGAAAGTAGTGGTTGCTACTTGACTTTGGAGTCTTCTTCATCTCTTATTTTGGCAGGATAGTAAAACTTTAAAAAAAATAAACATTCATTTTTCAACATAGCATTTGGTAAATGGTAATGCAAAGCTGTTTTCTAGCTCATAATGGAAGAAATGGATCATGTGGCAGAACCTGAGTATTTTGAGGATTGAACTGGCCACAAGCCACAGAAGAGTGGCCACAATGCTGCATGACCTGAAACTTGAGAAGTTAAGAAAGTGTGAGTACTTAATTCTTTACGGGTTGAAAACAGTTGCAAGCAATATGACTTGAGCATTGGACCCCGATTGGCATGTTCAAAGAATGTATATGAAGCAAGGGACCTTGGGAATGGAGAGAGAAGTGAAATATCTGCACGACCAGCAAGTAGCTCTAGTTTCTGTCAGGCAGCAAAGGTATGAAATCTAAGATAAAACAATTGAAGTAATAAAACACTTTTGAGATAGGACAGTGCCTGAATGGGTTAAAAGGCAAGGGTTTGACACTTTGTAGAGTTTTAGAAGAGGGCAGGGGCTTGGAATATATGAAACACAGAATGACAGAGTGAACTGGGCTTATGAAAAAAGTCATTGAGAAAAGCACTAGTGAAACATTTAGCTTTGTCACAATCTGAAGCAAAATATGAAAAACTCAGACCAGTATTAATAGAGTTCCTGTATGTTATGAATCAAAATAAATACAGTGGAGACTGTGGCAACCTTGTTGGAAACTGCTGGTAGCAGGAAGGCATACTTTTGTGGAGGATGCATTGAAGTGAGTTTGAAGAAACAGTTGAATTTTTCTGGATGTCATTAAAAAGTACAGATGGAAAAAAGGAGAATTTAAACCACCATTTTCAGCAGATTTTAATGTGTTTTTGTAATGGGAAAGTGATTTTTGAAAGTCTAGCTGGAATAGCTTGTAAGGTAAGAAGAGTTGCTGGCAGTGCAAAAATATAAATGGTTCACTTGAGGGATGTTGATGTCCCTGAAGAAGTTGATGGTGAATGGGAGGAAAGATTGGACTTGATACACACACATATAAAAGCTTCCTGTCTTATCATTCCAAGCTCACAGTGGTTGGATAGACTAGAAGGTTTTACTTGAAAATGTACACATGTAGCAGTGTGGGTTTGTTTTTCATTTGTAAGCCACTGAAAGATTGTTCCTATGTGTTCTTACAGTAAAATAACATTTTGGTTTGTGATACTGGGTAAGGGACTGCTCAATCCAATTGTTAAAACCTGAAACAGTTTTGTAAAGGATTCCACATTAGTATGTAATATAGAAATTATTTCTTTAATTTCTGAATGTTTATTGACAAACTATCTCACTTGGATTTTCTTTAGACATTGTAGTTCAGATAAATGTTTCATTAAAAAGAAAAGTGTTTTCCTTTTCTGTCATTTATTATTTAGTGTGAAGTTGGAGAATGTAAGCATTACGAGGTTTATAATACTGTAATGTTAAAACTGAAGGATACAAATAAAGAAGAATAAAATTAGTATTGATGGACTGATAATATTAAAGAAATAAGCTATATTATGACAAAGGTGGAATATGCAGCAGGTCTCAAGGAACAGTATGTTGGTACAGCAGACAAATTGGAGTAGGGACTTTGTTGTATAAAAATATATAAATCGTGTTAAATTATTTAGAAAAAAATTGCCGAGCTTTTGAATTTAAATGATATTTAAATTTGTGTACTAGTCATTGAATTGTGTTATTTGAACTGCAAGTGAAGAAGTCGAGAGTTGTTTGTTTAGTTATATGAATTCATTGCCTGGTTTTAGAATGCTCTTGATCTTAAAACATTTTATTGGATTTTTCAAATATTAGGAGTTTATCCTTTTAATGTTTGAGCTACTGTTAAGCTAAAAAATTATTTCCTCTTGTTACTGAGACATTAAAGAATGTTAGTATTTAAGAATTCTAGAATGCTTTCTTAATGGGTAGTTTCAAAAGGTAAAATATAAGAAAGTGTTGTGTTACTGGTAGACTAATTATTTAGGTAAAAGTCGATACATTAAGACAAAAGTGAATTATTTCCTCTTGTTACTGAGACATTAAAGAATGTTAGTATTTAAGAATTCTAGAATGCTTTCTTAATGGGTAGTTTCAAAAGGTAAAATATAAGAAAGTGTTGTGTTACTGGTAGACTAATTATTTAGGTAAAAGTCGATACATTAAGACAAAAGTGAAGTATTTATAGAGTATCAAAATAGCATGAAATTAAATGACTGTATTCTGAAGACATATTTAATATTAAAATGTGTGTTTAACAAAAGACTGGCTAGGTAACAGTTGATCAGTTAACTATCAAAATTGTGATATATTATTTTAGTTATAGAAATCGTGTGCTTTGCCTTAAAGATGGTGAAGAATTTTTTTCTTATGTTTTTAGATTGCAAGATTCATTGTTGGCTCATGCAGCTTCTTTTGTTTATTTTTTGCTTCTTCTGTTCAAAGTATTCAGATCTGTGTAATCCTTATTCAAGTGTTAATTTTAAAGGACAGAAATATTGAAGTGTGTTAGATAATACTGTTGAACTAATGATATCCGAGGAAGGGAAGTGATTAAGAAAAAGTGCAATAGTTATTCACTGTCAAAGAATAATGTGTTGCAGTAGCAAACCATCTGAAGCGAGATTTGATAAATACTGCAAATCATGTTAGATATAACAAGAAATAAGTAACAGAAAGTAAATGCTTGTTGAAGTCATAAGCTTTTGCTATATGTTGAGTAGTAATTACAAATTTTCTTGAAAAGACTAGTTATTGACTACAGAACTTGCAGATGAATTAGAAAAAAATACAACAAATGAAGATAATTGCAAGATAGCTGGATCTGGAGAAAAAAAGTAAATAAGGGATGGAAGTGACTTGAGAAGCAGAAACTTAATCTTAAGATAGATATATGGAAAATAAGCTTATCAAAATATGTATGAAAACAAGGGAGCGGTATTTTATTTGGAAGTTTATCCTGTTATATGTTTCTGTTTGGTACATCAAATGCCTTTATAAGGGTGTTTATTTATATGGTTCAAAGGGATGGCTGTGCATGCCATTGCTGCTTTGTAGATTGTGTATGGTAAGATAAGATGAAGCCAAAAGGGTAACCATTTGAAATATCTGTATTCACTAGAGTGAGTCCTGAAATATGGAGGCTGAATGGCTGGATGATGGGACTTTCATATACCAAGTCCAAGATGCCATTTCTTGAAATATACCCATTTGACTGAGGTATAACGATCTCAGAGTTGATATATATATATATATATATATATATATATATCAGTTCAGGGGTTGCATAAAGATCTGATGTCAATTTTCATTCATTCCTCTCGCTGTTCTACAGCTCATGGAAACCACAAACTCTCAAGCTCCTTCCTTACCCATAATACTGTAGTTCCCCTCCTTCTCCCGATCTCATTTGCCACCTTTGGAAACAGACATGATCGCTACAGCTCTCGAGCGTATTTGTTATTTCATCTAATGATAAGTACCTTCTTTTTCTTCAGTCAATCTCTCTCTCTCTCTCTCTCTTTTTTGGTAAATTTTATATATATAAAGTATCCATCTTTTACCTATACCTTTGGTATTTTACCGTTCACCATAGTTTGTATCTCCCGTGGATTTTGCAGTTTCTCTGCAAACTCCCTTTTCTACTATCTTCTCAATTACCGCATGTCTGTATTTATTACAGTTACCATTGTTGGTAGTATTTTGGTTTACTATATCATAGAGAGTTTTTAAGAATATATAATAATTATTTTGTTGTCTTCTGTTTCTATTTTTTGTCTTTATTTGAGACGATGGCAGAAAAACATTCTGGTTTTAAAAAATGGGAAAAGCATTGGCACAAGATTTTGTCTGACACCCATCAAATGTGTGTTCATTGTTTAGGTCTGGAACATTTACAGGCCTTCTGTTCCATTTGCAAGTCTTTTAAACTGAGGGCCCTTGTGGACTGGAAAAATAAATTGATTCTAAAAGACCTCATTTCATCGGCCTTCTCAGAATCTCTTTCTGGAGTTCAACCCTCCAAGCTGGACAAAAAGGGGGTAAGAAAAAGGTCTTCTGATCAGGCCAGCTCTTTGCACTCTTCTTTGGATCTGACCTCAGAGCCAAGGGAAAAAAAAAAAAAAAATCTTTGGATCCAACATACCACAAGTCATCAGATCCTACTACTTCACCCGCCAGGTTTGTATCCTAGATCCTACTCCCTTGGAGCTGAAACCACTTCCCAGAATCAGATATTCAACGTCTCTAGGTCCGGTCCCATCTCTGTCTCGTTTTGCCATTCCTAGAAAGATGACATTCTCCCTCCATCGCGTTTTCCCATCCTCCAGAAGTCTCATAGAAACGGACATGGATAGAATGATAAGGAAGTTTCTTTCAGCTCAAATACAGATGGGAGTTCTTCCAGTCCCGACCCCAATGGGTCTGGAAGCCTTGACTTTCAACCCCATGTGTTTTGGCTCCTTCACCGATCTGTGCTTTGGTTTCAGAGCCTTTAGATCAGAGTATCTGGGTGCCAACTGCTTCGGACCGAAGGATGTCTGTTTCCTTGGATCTGATTCCTCCTCTGAGTATACTCGCTCCAAATGTGTCCGAGTTGGAGGGTTTTTGGACCCAAAGCTTCGCTGCAAAATCCGGGGGAGATAGGGTCAACTCCAAAGTTCTCTGAGCCTCTCTTGAAGTCTCGACATTCGATAGCTTGGTTCCATCTCCTGCCTCAGGGGTAGTTGCTTCTGACTAGAGGGAACGGTTGGGGCAGAATCGCATCTTCTCAGCTCTGACGGTTTTTATCTCACTGGGATATTCCGCCTTTGAGGTGGTAGCAAGTTCTCTCATCTAGAGAGCAGATGGCTCCTTCCCTCTCGGATTTTCTTTCTGTTTCTCAGATGTCTTTGAGTTGTGATTCTCAGCATTCTACTGCACATGGGCAGCCAGGCCAAAGTCTCTAGGCGGCCCCCCAGGATATTCTCATATCTTCGGTTTCTTCCCCTGAGCATCCCATCAAAGAAGTCTATAGGAAGAGGCAGTGCAAGAGGAGGCATTTGTACTCCCATCAGAAGTCAGTCACAGAAGATACTGATTTTGATGAAAGGGAAGGGTCCCTAAGATCACCACATGAAGACATCTTATTTGGAGACATTCTGGACATACTGAAACAGCGGTGCAGTTGATCCACCAACAACCCTTCCCAAGAGGAATCTGTATTCCTGGAGGCTTTTGATGCTGGCCCATCTATCTCCTGGGTGACTCCACCCACTGACTACCTTATTGACCTGATTTCTCAGCAGGCATGGAAGGAACCAGATTCTGTAGAGCTGATCCCCAAGAGACCAGATAGGATCCTGGCACCACTGAAAGTAAGGGAGTTTTGGAACAAATTAGTACCGGTAGATGCTATGGTCATGCTGGCAGCCACCAAAAAAGAACTTGTGAAACAGAGTTCTTCTATCCACCCCCCTAACAGGGAGTTTAGGGGTCTGTACAGATTGGAGAAGCGGGTTTATGCATCAGCGACCTTTGCTGTTAGAATCACTTGGCACACTTCACTAAATTACAGAGGAATTTGATCAAGGAGCTTTCAAAAACTCTCTCGGGACTAGTACTGCTGAGCCAGAGTCTTCTTTCACTTCACATTTAGTCACCCTTCAGTCCATTTCAAATTCTTCTATGAGGCTTGTATCCCATGCTGCTGAGGAAGCCTCAAGAGTGGTGGCTTTGGGTATTTTCATCAGGAGACATACCTGGATGCACCTGTGTGATTTTTGCTGAACCCTTCAAGTCATCTTTTGTCAATGCTCCTTTTGATGAAAGTTCGTTGTTTGGCCCTTAAGGTTAAGGACACACTGTCCAGGTGTGAATAAGATGGAAAGACCCGGTCTGTGGTTGGTGTACATTTTTCGACTCCTCAAAGAACCTTTTCCAGGAATCGGTGAGGTGGTTTGAAAGATGTGGTTCAGAAAATCTCCGGTTCCATTCCATGATCCATGTGAAGAAAGTTCCCCCTGGGACAGGAGGAGACGCCAAGGGAAAATGCCATCCACATGGCAGAGGGGGGGATTCACAGAACCAAGGGTCCAGGGATTCTTTCTGTGACAGACACTGTCAGTGCTCCTGAATGGAGGCCTAATTGCCCACCTCTGGAGGCAGTCGGGGGTCACTTATCCCTGCACCAGAAAGCCTAGCTAGATGCAACAAAAGATACTTGGGTATAGAGGATTATTTCCAGAGGCTGTGTAATTCCCTTTTCCCTGCTGCCATTGTTATAGAACAAAATTCCTGATGTTCCATCCAGTCAGAGGACAACAGTAGCATTAGAAATACAAAAGCTGCTAGACAAAAGAGTTGTCTAAGAGGTCTCCCAGACCAGAAAGGATCGGGAACTTGCTCAAGATTATTTTTAGTGCCAAGACCAGTTTTGGATCTCAGCATTCTGACCAGGTTTGTTCAGTGTACTGGATGGTCACAGTTCAGTCCATTTTGCCTTTCCTGCACAAGGACGACTGGATGTGCTCTATAGATCTCCAGGATGTGCTGTATAGATCTGCAGAATGCATGCTATCACTTAAAAATGAACAGACGGTCCAGGAGATACCTACACTTCTTGTGGCAGGGAGCCAGTCACTTCCAGTTCAGAGCACTGGCCTTGGTCTCAGCATAGCCCCTAGTGTGTTTACCAAGTGCATGGTGGTAGTAGTAGCAGCACACTTCAGACTGCAGGGACTGAGCGTTTCCATATCTAGACAACTGGCTCCTCACTGCCTCGACCAAGCATCTAGTGATCACAGCTTGGGGCTACGTACTCGAAAATTGTTCCAATCTAGGCATCACAGTCAAGCAAAATAAATCTCAACTTCAACCATCTCGGTCCCTAGAATTCATAAGAACTAATTTCAATACAAAATCAATGATGGTGTCTCTACCTTTACCAAGAATTCCCACCATCAATTTTCAAGTCAGCAGGTTTAGTCAGAGTTCATCCCTACCAGCCCGCAAGATGTTAAAGATCCTGGGGTCCATGTTTGCAGCAGTAGTTCTGCTCCCACTAGCGAAATACCGTATGAGAATTCTTCAGTGGACATTGGCAACTCGATGGTCCATCCTACATCAGTCTTTGTCCAGCAAGATCAGTATCACTCAGGCATGTAAAAGATTCCTTTGGTGGTGGATTCATTCAGATAAACTATTGCAAGGTCGTCTATTCATCCTCCCTCAACCCAAAGCCATAGTGACCATGGATGCTTCCCAGATCAGGTGGGGGGGGGGCATTTTTCAGGGATGACTTTTCAAGGCACGTGGTCCCCTGAACAGGCCAACTTGCATATCAGTGTGCTGGAAATAAGAGCAGTATTCCTAGTGTTGCAGACATTTCAAGATTCTCTTCCTTCTTGGACTATTGCGATACAAATGGACCATATGTCTGTAGTATGGTACATCAACAATCAAGGAGGAACCAGAGCTTACCCTTTGTGTCTAGAAGTTATGAGTGTGTGGCAATGGGCGATTTCTTCAAACTGCTTTCTGACAGCAATGCATATAGGGAAATCCAACAAGATAGCAGACAAGTTGGGCAGATCTATTTTACTACCTCACAAGTGGTCTCTCAACACATAAGTGTTGGAAGTGATATTCTGCCATGCTGCGACCTATTTGCATCCCCCCCCGAACAACAAATGCAGCAGAATTTTTGCCCTTATTCCCCCCGGCAGGTGAGTCACCGAGAGATGCTCTCCTTCACGATTGATCACCAGGTGGTCTCTCTGCTAATCCTCTAACTCCCGTAATCCCAAATTTCTGCAGAAAGCATCTTATTTGAAGAGCAGAGTCATCCTCATTGCCCCTTATTACATTCCCTAACCCAGAGTCCTTTTGAACCTGCAGAAAGATGTGAACTAAAATATTTGACTTGAAAGATAATTTTTTTTTATAGCCATAACTTCAGCAAGAAGGATGTCAGAACTGCAAGCCTTATCTGCTAAACCTCCATAATTAATCTTTCACAAGGATAGGGTATCTTTAAGAACCAACCCTTCCTTCCTAAGATGGTGTTATGATCTAACATTAATCAAACCATTAATCTCAGTGTATTCTTTGCAGATTTCTCCCACAAATGCGGATATGTGTTGCATTTATTGGACGTTCACAGACAATTGCATTACTGTATGCAGAGAACTGAAAAAAAATTAGGAAATCTGATCAGTTGTTTGTGTCCTTTTCTGAAACCAAATTGGATCATCTGGTTTTGAAAGTAACTTTGTCAAAATGGGTGACTGTGTTTTCTTTGTGTATATGTATTTGTGTATTCAGCAAGATGGCGACAGCTCATATGGCAGTGGCCTCTCTGGCTCCTGATGTGCACTTTCTGTTTTCACATTTTGTGCAGTGTAAGTCTCTTTTTTTGTGTGGTGAGTCCGTTTTTGTTGTCAAGTGTGCAGACATCATGCTGGAAACGGTGGTGGTGTTGTAATGAACATTAGTGCCTGGTATTGCCCGTTTCTCATATAAAATAGCATGGAGCAGTGGAAGTTGGGCCTGCAGTGGTGATCTGTGCTGAGCAGAGTGTGGGAAACGGAATTTTGCTTTTGTTTGATATGGACTTCTTGAATGCGGCGACGGGTTATAGTTATGGAACAGGAGAAGATGACTGGATGGATGGTGGAATGTGAGGCTTGGTGTTGTCGGCAGAAAGGAAGTACTAGGTGGTTGCTGGTGATTGTGTTGCCATTCAGGCCTGCAGGTAGAGGTGGTTGAAAGACTGTGGTTGGAGGAGGTCGGAAGGAAGATCGTTGGACTAGATGATGCTAGGGATGGGTTGAGACTGCAGGTAGCAGCATTTGGATAGTTATTGGTGATGAGAGGATGGTCAGATGAAAGGATTGTTTATTTAATGTTGCTGGAGATGCATGGAGATGGTGGTGGATGTATCGCAAATGTTATAGCTTCTGATCTTCGGTTGGCTCTTTTCAGGGTTGTTGTGTCATTGTTTTGTACTGTTATATGTAGTTTGTGTCCTGCTGTTATGTTATTTGTGCATGAGCTTGGAGGAACGTAATTTCATTCAGCTGTATTTCGGAATGGTTGAATGACCATAAAGTTTGCTTCGCTTTGCTTTATAACAAGTTGGGTCTGGTCCTCCCTAAACCCTTAAATGCCCATTCAGCAAGATCTATGGCACCCTCATTAGCCTTCCAAGCCAGAATTTCCATGTATGATATTTGTTCAGCCACAACTTGGGCTAACCCTCATACCTTTATCACTCCTTACAAACTAGATCTGGTCTCGCGGGGTAGAGCAGCTTTCAGCTCTACAGTACTTAGGAATATCCTTTATTAGAGTCCAACTGGGATTCGGGTAGCTGGGGACTCCGACCCATATGTTGAACAATGAATAAAAATTGACACCGTCTGGTAAAGAAGTCATGTACTCAGCATAATGTTTCATATGTGTTGTCCATTTTCATTCTTACTCATCTTCCCTCCTTCCAGCCCCCATCCATTTTCTTTGATGATGTCTGTAACAGTGGGAGAATTCTCAGGAAATAAGTTTCCTTTCTTTGAGCTCCAGAAAGTGATTTTCTGTAGTATGTGCATATGTCTGTATTGTACCTTAGACGGCTACAAACAAGATCTGGAGAAGCAGGGAAACTGCAGCATTATGCGTAAGGGAGGAGCTTGACAGTTTTGGTTTCCACAAGCTATAGAAAAGCGGCTGAGTCTGATCTGAACCTATATTTTGAGGAAGAATGAAAATGGACAACACCAACGGAATGTTATGGTGAGTACTTAACTTCTTTTTTTTTTAAGAAGAAGAGTGTCTTTTTTGAGAATCACTTTTCTCCTGTGTGTTCAGACCTTTGCTTGTCGGCACTCTGAATTCTGAGTGCTCACATTTCAATAGGGAGCCAATAAAAGGCAGAATTGAAAGATGAAGAAATGTTTTAGGGCTTTCTCATCTCTCATTGGTTATTTCAAAAGGTGGTTGAGGTGGCAGGTGTCCAAGGTGTGACACGGGCTGATAAAGAATATAATTAGAAGATACTGATTAGATAAAAGAAAAGATGAAACAGTTATAGACATGACTGAAAATTTTGAAATTAATATGCTGGCTTTATAAAATTGCTTTTTTG
Source organism: Protopterus annectens (assembly GCF_019279795.1). Lineage (NCBI taxonomy): Eukaryota > Metazoa > Chordata > Ceratodontiformes > Protopteridae > Protopterus > Protopterus annectens. The sequence goes on along the minus strand of NC_056745.1, from coordinate 302,117,557 downwards.
GTCACGTGGAAAGTAGATGATAGGATTATTAAAATAAATGTATAAATTGAAAGAAAAATGCGCTCCTTGCCTTCTGCTGAATAATCTAAAGAGTGGCAGATATGATTTTTTTTTTATCACTGCAGGATATGCTATAGATTGCTTAGAGTGTAACTGTATGGGAGGGAAAATGAGGCATGGAGTATGTAAAGAACATGAGTTACATAACTTGATGCCACTGTCTGATTGAACTGCTGAACATAGAAAAACAGAGTATGAAATGAGAGATGAGAAAGCTCCTTCTGCCTCTATAGTGCAATATGCTGATGACACTACTATCATTTGTGTTGCCCCTACCCTAAGCAAGCTACAAACAATAACACAACACAGCTTCACTCTGGCTGAAGCATGGTTTTCTGCCATAAAACTTTTACTCGATCCCAAAAAACAAAAACTAATTCTCTTCAGCCCAGGTAGATCCCCTGCACTGAATGACTTCATCATTAACTCCAAGGACAATACTTCAATCACCCCAACAGCACACACTAAACTCCTAGGAGTAGTAATCGATCACAAACTCAAATTTGATATACACATAGCCCAAACAATCAAAAAAGTTCACAAAAAGCTAGGTCTCTTGTATAGGAATAAGCAATTCATGACCAATTATACCAAAGCCACCATTGCCAGAACCCACCTATTATCCACCCTACCACCAATCCTGACTAATCTTCGCCACAGCAAACAAAGCAAAATGTCATCTTGCTACAAGAAGATTGCCAAATTTGCCACAGGTGCCTCTACTAGAGCCCACCAATGTCTTTCCCTCAAACAGCTCAACTGGCTTGAGCTGCCTCAATTACTTCTTACCACTCACCTCTCCAAAGCCCACAAACTATATTACCTCCCAAATAAAATCCCCATTTTACAAGACCTAATGCAACCCTACATCACCACCCGAGCCTTAAGGTCAACAGACCAAAATCACATAAATGTCATCAAACATAGGAATGAGGCTGGCAAATCTCTTTTTGCCTGCTCTGTAGCAAAAGTCAGAACTCACTTCCAAAACACATAACTTCTACAGGTTCTGCTCCACAATTTAAAAAAATACTCAAAACCCACTACTTTAACAACTGGCTATGCTCATGTGACTTCCCAGGCTAATCCACTACAGTTGCAGTGATACAATGATTCTACTAAGGATCACCTAATACTGCCTAACCTCTGTATATTAATTCTTAACTAATGATGTTCTGTTCTGTTCATATTTACTTATTCATCTCTGAAGACAGTTAAACATTTACCTACATACAAGTGGCATGCGTCTGGAATACCATAATTGTATCTATGCATATATCTGTAAAGAAATGTAAAATATGTTCTTGTATAATATTGTATGCATTTAGGAGAAAGTGTTGTAATTCATAAAATTGTTATTTGTTACATTGTTTTTTAAGTGGAGCTTTTCTCCCCGTCCACCGCTGAAAATGGACTTGTGTCCAGTCGGACTTTCCCGGTCAACAAATGTAAAATAAAAAATAAATTAAATGTATGAAAGAGAATCCTGATCTGTATGATATAGTCTTGGGTGTAATTTTGAATGGAAAAGGGGGCTATGCCAAAAGAAGAGGGCCAGTTGAGAGAGATAGAGGTTAGAATTTCAGCACTTCAGCACAGTATTATTATAAACCAGCAGAACCAGCACTCGGACACCAGCCACAAGCGAAGAAGATTAAATTTATTTCTGGTTAAGTGCTTTCTTCCCTTCATAGGGACTTCTTCAGAACAATTAATACAAGAAAAACCCAGTCCTTAAATACCCTTAGTACAAATTAATGATGTCATATAATTAATTGATTGAAGGACAATTTGTTAAAGTAATAGTTGCACAATAACCTTACCTACAATAGCACACAACACCAATACTACCATGTAGTTAAAAATATTATGTAAAAAATGTGTTAACTTGAAAAAGTTAAAATAATGAATCTATTGACTGTGTTGTCATATTGTTTGGCAAATTTGTATTTTATATTTGTATTTAGTCTTTACATTTTAATGCAGTAGGTTTTAAAGTAATAATATAAAAAGTAATTTAATAAATAGATTCATTATTTTAACTTTTTAACAGATTTTTAAGTTAACACATTTTTTAAATTAACATTTTTAACTACACGGTAATATTGGTGGTGTGTGTTATTGTAGGTAAGGTTATTGTGCAACTATTACTTTAACAAATTGTTTTTCAGTCAATTAATTATATGACATCACTAATTTGTACTAAGGGTATTTAAGGGCTTGTTTTTTCTTGTATTAATTGTTCTGAAGAAGTCCCTACCAATGGAAGAAACCGCTTAACTAGAAATAAATGTAATCTTCTTGACTTGTGGCTGGTGTACGAGTGCTGGTTCTGCTGGTTTTTGAGTTCATGCTGATATTTGTTTGAACAGTTTTATTATAAGGCATAGGGATTTGTGGAGAGAGGTTTGAATCACCTAATTTTAAAGAGAGAGTAATGCTAAATTGTGTTAGTATTAATTGGGAATGATTTATAGTGCAACTTTTGAGTTTGCAAAGCATAAACAAAGAGAGATTAAATTAATAGAAATTGGTGTTTGTTGTTTTTATTTTTGTGTTTATTGTTGTTTCACCATATAACTCGATACAAGTGCATGAAATGACAAACAATATAATTTGTTATATGAGAAAATGTTCTAATGCAATGTTCTAATATTCTGTGAATGACCCTTTGGCCATTAATAAGGATTTAACTCACTGAGGCATAGAACGAACAAGTTCATGGCAATGTTCAGTCATAGAAGCATTGTTCACCCAAGCTGAAATGAGTTCTTCAGTTGCTGCTTGTTTGTTATGGTTTCTTTCTTCATCTCTGACTTCAAAATAAGCCCACAGGTTCTCTATTGGATTCATATCTGGGCTGTTACCCGGCCATGGTAACACTTCAGTGCCATGGGCCTCAAGGAAACTTGTCACTTGTCAACCTTTGACATGGGGCACCATCGTGCATGAAGATAAATTACCCTGTCCTGGTAAGTCCCTTCTTCTTTGCCCAGTCACACAGCTGAGGGAGCAGACTTGCTGTAGTACAGTTCTGTGCTGTTCCTGCTTCATGTTTCCCTGAACAATGTAGATCCAACCTGTTCCGAATATGCTCATTAATGCTGCAAACAATCATTTGAGAGGAATGCTTGATGCACTGAATGATGACGTTGTCTCTCATCTGCTCTCCAGATTGTCATCTGACATATTGTACTTGCTGATCTGAACACTGTATTGTGCTCTTGCCACTGAAAACAACCCATTCCCAATGTTCTAACCAGTTATGAAACTCTCTTGCCCATTGCAGTCTTTTTGCCTTCATTTGGTTGGAGGACAATCTCGGTTTCTTCGGAGGTCTGCAAACCCTGTTGTTCCAGCATCCTCTGCAACTGTCTACTGGATGCCTTGCGATTCTTATGGCATTCTCTGATCAAGTACAAATCATCCCGAGGAGTTGTGGACCTTCTGCAACCACATCTGCCAGAACGTCTGGGTGACAACCCTTCACTGGTATTCAGTTTCTTCTGAATTCAGCTGACAGATGGCTGAGTAACTCCGACCCTCTTGGTGATTACAGATCCAGGAACATGTTCTCTGAGCAGAGTCTCAGCTTTTGCACACTTTTATGGTGTTAAGTCAGCCAATTTACCTTTTTTTAAGACTATGTAGCCACATTATTATGATGTCATTTCTCTTTAAGTAGGTAAGTAACATGTAGTAATTTCATGCTAAAGAGCTTTTTCTTAAAGAATTAGCCAACTGAAATGATTGTGAGTTTCTGAAAAAGCCAAACTAAAAATCACAAAGAAACTAAGAAATGTGCATTATTTGTCAATATTTCTATTAATCTGGCCAACACTGTAAGTAGTGAGTGAGTGAGTGATAAAGATGTAAGACTTGAAGGACACATCCAGCTCTTTTTTTTTTTTTTTTTTTTTTTTTTTTTTTTTTTCTTTCTTTCTTCTTTATTTGTAGAATGTATATGTGATGGTTGTTTACTCTGTAAATGTGGAAACAGAAAATTACTGTGAAAAAGAAGCATACTGAAGAAGGAAGATCAGGATTAAGGGTGAATGTGTGTGAAGTGTAATGAAAGGATGAGTTTGTGTATATTAAAAACTACCAATCTTAATGATATTTGTAGTAAAAAAAGTGAATATGTTGACATCTTTATTGTTGTGGTCTGGGGGGCACAGACCACCATATGTAATCAGATATGCATCTATCAGATGTGAGACTATAGTACAAGTAGATCTATCCTATGGTATCCGTAGTAAGGAACCATTATTCTTGTGTAACACACACACAACACACACATTACTAGGGCTGCTTCAAAATTAGACTACTTGATAGTGGCCCTGTAACTTGCGTTATTGTAGGGTCTGCTGTGTCATGACATGTTTTGAACAGTGGAGTTACAGTGTTTTTACCTCGTTCCAGTTTTATTATTTTTCTTATAATACAAGCAGCTGTTAATTTGGAACAGAACTTTTTTTGACACTGGAATCGGGGTTTTACAGGTAAAATTATGACAAATCAGATGCTTCATCTTTGTGACAGCAGCAGCATTAGAAAGCAGAATATGAACTGCTAAAATAGACTGTGAAAATCTTCTGGGCAGTTTGGTAGAGGACATCTTGATAATTGATTCTGATGTTTGTCCTAAATCCCTGCCCAACAGTTGGGCTATTCTGACGTAGGAAGACAGAAGTAGAGGGACAGGAAGGCAGAACACCTCATTTCCATTTACAAGTAAAGATGTGTGATGGACACTGGTGTGTGTAGAACAGTGTGAAGTGTTAGGAGCAGACATAAACCCAGCTATTTTTCCAGCTGTTGACAGTTGTGCACAGACACCGAAGGATACATAACGTTAAGTCCATGACATGTACTAAAGCGTTTTAGTTGGCAGCATTAGCTGGTCAGCCATGTTGATAAGGAAATAACCAGACTCCTTTGGGGTGCAAGGTAACAGTCACTACCACCATGTCCTTGATGAACATCCTTGAAGCTGAGATGAGGCTAGAGAGAGAGGACTTATCAGTCTGCTCAGTGTTCTGTGTAAAGTTATGGACAGAGTCCAAAAGGAGCCTAGAAATTAATAAGGAAACAGGTTTTGCATTGACATGCATTTTCTGAAGAGTAAGTATGAAAGTCTAATTTCTGGCATTATCAGCTGATTGTAATCCATACAGATTTACCTGAAAATCAAATTGGTTGATTTGCTTGACGACTTCTAAGTATACTTGGTACAGCCTGTTTGTCTACACATTTAGACTCATCCCAATTAATCAGATTTGGCTACATTATTTTTGTGGCACACAACAGACAGTTCAGAAACCTTTATTCCAGTCTTTTAATTTAACAAATCATGATGGTAACTGAGTTTTCCCTTTGCCCATGCCTTTCTTAATAAATCGCACTGACATATTTTTTTAGGCTTTACCACATTTATTCACTGAGGTAGGATATGAACTCCTACATCCACTAGCCTAAAAATGCCATATACTTTTGTATTTCATCTTGTGATGAACAAGAGTGAAGAATGTAAACGTAATTTATAATATACAAACAAGAAGTAGAAGACCACCCTTTTATCAAGTGAAAATGTTGACAGTTGTATTTTGTAGTTTTTATGTTTTTTTTATGATTTTATGTTATGGAAAAATGCCCACTTTTGAAATAACATTATTACCAAAGCTTATGTTAGAATTTAAGTTAGTTGCTGCAAGTCATTTTTTATTTAATCTTTTTTTTGTACTACAATTTTAACTTTTTTGGTAGTGTAGTTGAATATTTACATATAACAAAAGTATATTATTTGTTATTTCAGTCTACAGCTCAGTATTTCATTTGAATATGAAGTCTTTTTGATTATATGAAATGAGAGGTTTTAGGCAGTTTAATATTGTTGGTTTATCAGTTTTTGTAGGGTCACTTTGCTGCTGGAATTTTTGAAGGCTTATCACAAGCAGTTTGCAGATAACCACAGAAGAGAGGATCTGATGCAAATCTTTGTTCATTCATTACAGATAGGATCTCGGTTTCGTCCTTGAAACCGATACGTCCATTTCCCAGCTCGCGCAAGCCAAAAACTTTCAGCTAAGAACCTACCCACAATGCCCCTCTCCTAGATACTCCAGATCTCATTTGCTGCATCTCTCAAAGCTAAGTAGTAAATTGTTGATTTTATGACAGTTTTTCTTCTAAATTACTAATTTTTTAGTCAAGTTAGCTTTTTGTCACTGTTGCCTCTAACCTAGGCCTATTTCCTACCCTTTTCCTTGGTAATTTAATTTTTTTACCCTCTTTGTTACTGTCCCTCTCTCCTGTCTTTGACAGGCCTTCCCTTTTTACTAGTGGTATTCCTTAACATAACATCACTGGTATTTTCTTCCTTATTTTTTCTATAGGATAGTATTGTTAGCTTTGTCTGACATGGTAAGGAAAGTTGGATTTTAAACAGTGTAACAAGTGTGGGCGTAAGATGCCTAACTCTGGTACACATGTCCTTTGTGTCTACTGTTTGGGCATGGATCATATTAAAGCTGATTGTGACCTTTGTGCTAGTTTTAGTAATTGGACACTAGCAGAACGTAAGAATAAACTTATTTTAAAAGGTTTACTCAAGTCACCTTTCTCGGAGGCCCTATCTGGGTCGGAGGTCTCACCCCCTCCTAAGACCAAAAAATATAAGGAAAAACTGAGTCACTTGGTTCCTGCATCTCCATCAGTTACGGAACCGAGTCGGCTCTGTGCTTCACCGGCACCCTCGGCACAGACCTCTTCAGCAACAGGATCTGTGTCCTCTCTCTTGGTGCCAACCATGATATTCACTCCTATTTCGGTAACAACCACGTTACCACTGACTTTGGTGCCGTCCTTGGTTTCCACATTGGCTCTGATGACTGTACATGCCTCGGCACCATCCCCGTCCATAGTGCCGACAGTTTTCTCGGCTCCATGGGCTCCGATGACTGTACATGCCTCGGCACCATCCTCGTTCACAGTGCCGACAGCTTTTTCGGCTCCATCGGCTCCAAAATTCAAATACCTGCCAAGGACAAGATATTCTCCAACTTACGACCCTTTCTTGGGGCAGAGGTTTAGTCCTTTTCTAGAAAGACCTGATTCCCCTTCAGCAGCCTCCTTTAAATCCACTAGGAGTTTTTCTGAACTAGACCTAGTGTGGGTTGTGGACCAGCTTCTGGCAGCTAGGGGATTGCCCATTCCAGCTAGACCTTCCGTCCCTCCTGACTCAGAATCCTTTACCTCATATTCCCCTACTTATCCTCCTTCAGCATCCACCCTGTTCCCAGTACAGATGTCCGCTTCGGTACTTACTGTCTCAGCTCTGACAGCAGTGTCTCGGCACTGACCACCCTTGCTGCATCGGCTACGATGGAGCCGATGCTTTCTCGGTGCTGTACTTGGACCGTCCGTACCTTGGTACCCAATCCGGCACCTATTTTCTCACTGGGACCATCTAAGTCCACGGTTCCAACAGCTTCCAGTTCTCTTGGAACACCTCAACTGGAGGTGGGCTTGAGTGGGCCTGCTCTACAGGTGATGGAAAGGGTCCTTCATTCCGAAGGCTCACAGCCAGCACCTAGGACACCAGTATCAGAAACCTCCCCTAGCATGCACCTCTTCCAACACGATGTGTCGGGTCCCCAGGCACGGGAGTCGCAAGAGCCCTCTGTGAAGGGAACCCCTTCTCCGGTGTCCTCCTCAGAAGATCCCACTGGAGAGCCACCCCGGAAGAAACAGCGCAAGAGGAAGCACCTTGACTCCCCGGAGGGATCTATCACAGAAGACACTGATTGTGATAAGGGGGAGGGGTCCCCATGTTCTCCCCCAGACATTTATTTCGGAGACATTCTCGAAATCCTCAAACAGCGCGGGGAATGGAAGTCCTCTAACCCTTCTTCTGAGGAATTTGTGTTTCTGTAGGCCTTCCGTGCACAGCCATCTACTTCCCGGGTGACCCCACCAGCAGATGATCCTGTTAAACTAATTGTGCAGCGTGCCTGAAAGGCCCTGGACAATGTAGAACCTGTCTTCCGGAGGCCGGGCAAAATTTTAGCTACACCTGAAGACCAGCCCCACTGGTCCAAGCAGCTAACAGTTGATTCTATGGTCATGGAAGTGGCCACCAAGAGGAAACTGGCAGAAGATATTTCTACTGTCCATCCTTCAAACAGGGAGTCCCAGACCGTGGACAGAGTAGGAAAGCGGACCTATGCTTCAGCGACCTTCGCCATTCAGTCGCTGAATTATCTGGCACACTTTACTCGCCTCCAAAGAGACCTAATTTGTGAAATGTCTTCCTCTTTGGTGGGGGGTACTGCCTGATGAGGTGCGTGACATTGTCGCCTCGCAGCTAGCTACCCTTGAATCCATCTCAAACTCATCGATGTGTTTGATATCTCACACCACCGAGGGGCAGCTTGAGCTGCCGCATCTGGTGTTGTCATGAGATGTAATGCTTGGATGCAGTTGTGTGACTTTGCAGACCCCTTTAAATCTTCCTTCGTCAATGCACCTGTCGATGAATCTGCACTGTTTGGACCCATGGTACAAGACACACTAGCATGTAGTGAGAAAGATGGAAAGACCTTTTCTGCTGTGGGCATATGATTTTCCAACCCCCAGAGGTCCTACTCCAGGAACCAGAAGGGAGGAAAGATATGGTTCAAGAAATCCCAAGGATCCTTTTGTGACACTCATGGTGAACAATCCCCCCGGGGCAGAGTGGGCAACTCCTATGGAAGATGGCCTTTCGGGGTAGAGGGGGTCTGCGTAACCAGGGAGCCAGAGATTCTTTCTCCGGCAGACCCTACCAGTACTCCTGAGCAGTGGCACGATTGCTTTCCTCTGGAAGCAGTCGGGGTCATTTTTCTCTGCATCTACCAGCCTGGCATCTTATTACTACCGATGTTTGGGTGCAGAGATTAATATCCAAAGGCTACCAAATACCATTCGACTTAACTGCCAGACCCGTCAAATGAATCCCCGATTTACCACCCAATCAGAGGGAATTAGCAGCCTTAGAAATAGAAAAACTGCTAAGAAAAAGAGTCATCCAACCAGTCCCACCAGAACAGGCAAGATCCGAGTTTTACTTGAGGTTCTTTTTAGTGCAAAAAAAACAGTGGACTGGAGACCAATCCTGGATCTCAGCCTACTAAACAGATTTATCAAATCTCAAAAATTCCGGATGGTCACAGTACAGTCCATTCTTCCCTTCCAAGGGAGGGACAATTGGATGTGCTCTATAGACCTACAGGATGCGTACTACCACATAAAGATGGATCACCGCTCCCAGAGGTTTCTCCGCTTCCAGCTGGGAGCCAATCACTACCAGTTCAAGGCACTGCCATTCAGTCTCTCGACAGCCCCCTGAGTGTTCACCAAATGTATGGCACTTCTGGTAGCCCATTTTCTACTACAAGGATTCCAGGTGTTTCCCTATCTAGACGACTGGCTCCTTACCGCTCCAACCAGGAATCTCCAAGTCCGCAGGCTCTCTTGCACTCACGGTCTCACCCTCCGCTTGGGGATTACAATCAACAAAGACAAATCTCAGACGTCCCCAATGAAGACACTGGAATTTATTGGAGCGGTCTTCGACACAACATCCTGTCGAGCTTCTCTCCTCCCTCACAGGCTTTTGAAAATAAGACACCAAATTCAACACCTCCTTTCTCATACGTTTGTGCCAGCACATCTTGTAGTGCAACTCTTGGGCTGCATGGCAGCTGCTATTACTTTAGTACCACTGGGGAGACTGTACATGAGAATCCTGCAATGGCTGCTTTCCGCACAATGGTCGTTGTTAACCCACTCACTCAACCACATGATACGTCTTACAAACCGTTGCAAGGAAGAAATGCTATGGTGGATGGAGCCACAAAAGAATCTTTGGTGTTGACTGTTCTGTCTTCCCCAACCCACAGCCACGGTGACCACAGACGCTTCACTGTTGGGGGGGCATTTTCAGGGAAAGACTGTCCAAGGCATCTGGGCCCCCATCGAGGCCAACTTGCACATAAATGTCCTAGAACTGAGGGCAGTCTTCTTAGCGTTGCAAGCGTTCCATGCATCCCTACCCTCAGGGACCATTGCAGTTCAGTCAGACAACATGTTAGTCATCTGGTATATCAACAACCAAGGCGGAAGCAGATCTTACCCCCGGTGTCGGGAAGCCATGAGGATTTGTCACTGGGCAATAGCTTCCAATCGCTTTCTTATAGCAACTCACATTCCTGGGAGTTCCAACCTTATTGCAGACAATCTGAGCAGGAACATCCTGATGCCTCACGAGTGCTCCCTCAACCCTGTAATAGCAGCTCGGATCTTCCAACATTGGGGCAACCCCTGCTGCAACCTGTTTGCTTCCCCCCTGAACTACAAATGCAGGAGCTATTTTGCCTTGATCCCCCCTCATGGGGAACCACTGAGGGACACCCTAATGCACGACTGGCCCTAGGGTCTTCTGTATGGCTTTCCAGAAAACCCAGAGGTTGAAAAGCAAAGTGATCCTCATTGCTCCCCACTGGCGACATCAAGTCTGGTTCCCGTTTCTGTGGCCTCATCTGATTCACAGCCCATGGATCCTGGATCATTCCCAGGACCTGTTATCCCATCCTCAGGGATTGATTCATCCAAACCTGCACAATCTCAAACTCACAGCTTGGTTCCTCCACTTCCAATGATTGCCAGACTGCCTGACATCCCATCTCCTGTTCATGAAATTCTTCTGGCCTCACACAAACCTTCCACTAGAAAGGTTTATTCTAGTAAATGGACTAGGTTCTCTATTTAGGCCAAAGACCAGAACTTAGACCCTTTCTCTCTGCCTATTCAAAAAATTCTACAATACCTGACTACTCTTTTACATACAGGAGCCTCAGCATCCACGATCTTACATTTAGCAGCTATCACCAATTTTCACAATGATCTTGATAATTCTTCAGTTATGTCACACCGCCTATGCAAGACCTTTTTGAAGGGAGTATTACATGTTAAACCTCCGGTCAAGCCTCCCGTAGAAACCTAGGACTTGATGCTCTCCCTTCGAGCCCTTTGATTCATGTGATTTGAAATTTTTGTCATGGAAAACTATACTTTTAGTAGCACTCACCTCCGCAAGAAGAGTGTCTGAGCTGCTGGCCTTGTGTGTCAAGAGTCCTTGTTTGATCTTCCACATGGATAGTTTGTCCCTTTGTACTGACCCTTCCTTCTTGCCCAAGGTTATTTCTGGCTTTTCCATTAACCAATCTGTTGACCTGCCGGTTTTCTTCCCAAGGCATTCTAATAGA